>NW_020950326.1:5076405-5135990 GCF_900497805.2 Vombatus ursinus | reverse complement strand
TTGCACAGCCCTCCCTCGCTTAAATCCAATTCAATGTTATGGCATCACCTCCTGGATGCCATGGTCCTCATCAAGAATGAAGGACAAATAACAACTTATCATATGTATTTGTTATGTACCTTGTTATTTACATATTGTAATCTCCATTAGAATATGAGCTCCTTGAGGCCAGAGACTATAGAGTCTTTCTTCTTATCTAAAGTGCTTAGCACAATGCCTGGCACACCATAAGCACTTTATAGATTTTTTTCTGCCTTGAGTTATTTGATTTATCCAATAAGACAAAATTTCAGATCTTTCCCAGATTCAGATATGTCCCTTATTAAATAGTAATTTTTTTGAGAGCCAGGATCATGTCTTCACTTCCTCCCCCTTCACTCACTCCAGCACTTTGCACAGAATAAGTTTTGTGTGTTTATTTGTTGAGATTTATCAGCCTCCCAGAAGGGCTTCAGTTATTCACATTTGTAATCCACCCTTCTTGGAAGCCCCAGAAATTCTCCAAACTTATTCAATTCCTCTTTCCTTAGAAACCTTCCTATTGAAGAGATGCATTTCATCTGTACCTTCTTCTCCCTCTGTTAGAGACCTAATTAGGTTCATCCTCCAATTAACCATTCCTAATTAAAAAGGAGGAAAGCCCACGTGTCATTCTTAAGCTTCATTCATTAAACAACAGTGTCCAAATTTGAATTCCCTACTCACACAAGGAAGGGAAATGTTACATGTGTGGGATAAGAAATATCCCAATCTGTTAACCTTAATTTAATCATGTGAGGAGAAAAGAGGCTTAGCTTCCACTCTTTCTGAAAAGCTGTAATTAAGACTCAATTAGGGACACTGTTCTATAACATCCTTCTACAAGCATCATTCTATTTAAATGGAAAATGACAAAGAAAGGCAGGCTGCCAGCCCCTGCTGGTCTACACTGAAGCATTCACTTCACAAGTCAAAGTACATAAAATGGAGCTGCATAAGAACTCCAAAGGTTATTTGGGCCACCCCTCTGCCTCTTGACAGTTTTTGAAAGAAGTCAATTTCTTCATATTGCTGCTTTGTAGTACAACAGGTCCAAGGGGTTGGGTCAGGTATCTGGGTATTTCTAAACACATTTCCCAAAACGCAAATGTTTGGCATCTGGAGATACAGTCTAACTATATAAGGTGTGGTTAGCTAATCATTTACATGAAAAAGATCTAGGGGCATAAGAGGAAAATAAGATCCGTATGAGCCAACAGTATTACTTGGCAGCCTCCAAAACTCATAAAATCTTAGGTTACATTAGTCAATTGATAGAGCCACCATAAAGGGAAGAGGGCAATTGTCCCCCTGGAGTCTGCTACGGTCAGACCAAACTCAGGAGTGTTCTGGTAAATACTTAACAACCAGAGCACATTTTAAAGTTTAACCTGCCATATTGACATTTTCTCCATCACTTCCTTAAGTCCGGGCAATCAGCAAAACAATAAATCAAGCTCTAATTTGAAAGAGTAAATGAGGGGTAAATGCTCACATTGAACTTAGTCAGTGCAGCTGGCTCCAGCACATCCTGGAAGTATTATATTCAATTCCATTATTGCAGAAGGGCAAGGAGGATAAGGAGACTGTGCCATACAAGGATTAGTAGAATGAATGGGAGGTGGTGATGGGACAGGGTGTCTAGATCAGAGCAGAAAGAATAAGAAATGAGACCATATTTGTAAAGTACCTGGCACATAATAGGTGCTAGCTATTGCTTTTGGGGAAGAGGTATAGCAAATGCTACAAATCAGGGCTTGAGTTATCATTTTGATTTAAGAAAGTGATGGAGGAAATGTTAGCAATTCAGATTAAACTTAAAATTCTGTCATGAACAGATTTTTATTTCAAAGATCCATCTGTTAAATGTTTATCAGCACACCACTGGTATGGGGTACCTCAGAGGACAGTCTTCCACCCTTATGCAATATAGTTATACCAGGCAAACCCTAAAGAGAAGTGAAAGGAGGGCAAGTTACATAGGAGAATTCCCACCCTACCCCACTCACCTCACCCCTCCAAGTCCTAAAATCAAACCGGGTAATCTCTAGGCTGAGTAGAGGAGATGCAGAATAACAAAACAATGTCAACTAACATTGATGTAGTGAATTAAGGATTGCAAAGCACTTTGCAAATATTATCTTACTTGATCTTGGCAACAACCCTGGGAGGTATGTGTTATTTTTACCCTCTACCTTACAGAAGAAAACACGGAGGTAGACAGAGGTTAAGTGGCTTGCCCAGGGTCACATAGGAAGTATCTGAGGTTGGATTTGAACTCAGGTCTTCCTGACTTCAAGTCCAATGTTCTATTCACTTCTTCACCTAGCTACTTCCAGAAGATAGCTTGATCTATGTGGAACTCTTCTACAATTCCCTGAAGGAGGCAGAGGGAGTCCAGGGAGAAGTGGTAAGTAAAGGGCAAAATTGTGGAAGAGAGAGAAGTTTGTTGTGATATAGTCACACAGGAAAACTCCAGTAATAGAAAATGGGATTTCAGAAGAGATAAGGTCTGTGCTTGTCATATTTGGCAACCCCAGTAAGGAGATAGAGAGGTGGGGGGCAGCATGCAGGAAATGACAGTGGGACAAATGTCTAGTGATAAAAGGCAGGTGACTAGAAGGAGAAGAGTGGGACCCTTATGGTAAAGTTGCTTTGGGCAACTATTGGGAGGAAATGAAGATGGGGAAAAGGAAAGAGATACCAGAGAAATGGTTCCCACTGGTCCAGAAGGAGGTAAGGATGGGGCAAGGAGGTATTCTTCATGGGATAGGGCCTATAGAAGACTGGAAAACAATGAAGGGACTTCCTTAACCCCTTCCTTAGAGAAAAGGCTTGAACATATATCCAGTGAAGCCAGGCATGAAGTGAACTTGCAAAACTCCAGAGATATGACTGGCATTCTCTTTCTCTGCCTTTGTAGAACATGGAGTTAATTAAGCGTCAGTTCAAAGATGTCTCCCTTTCCACCAGAGACCTTAAAACTTAAATCAGAAGTTAATAGAAGAAAACATTCTTTTTCCTCCTTTCCCCCTTTCGAGGAATCTGGAGCCTTCACCTCTCACTGTTCAACTACCAGTGTGCCATCATCCCTATCCTAACCCTCCCCCATCCCTAACATACAACCATCCCAGCCCAAACCAGGGACCAATTTCTTCACTTGATAATTTATTTGAGAAAAACAGACTGCCTTGAACAATTAAAAGTTACTTGTTGAGTGACCTTGGGTAAGTCACTTACCCTAGGCCTCTCTGAATCTTAGTTCCCTTACCTGTAACATGAGGGGTTTGGATTAAATGTTCCCTAAAGGAGTTCCAGCTCTAAGTTTATAATTTTAAGTGCTGGGAATTTGACAGAATACCCCACTACTAACGTTGACAACTTACCCCTAAACAAAGCACCCTAAGGCAACCAAGCCAGGGAGGTCAAAAGTTGATAGATGTGGTTGTAAGTCAAGAATCATTAGAGAAAGTGAGGCTGATGTTTCAACAAGATGTGAAAGCAGGGCCCATTTTCAATATCCTCCTCATAACCCCCTGGTTTGCTCCCTTTCCTGAGACTACAGGAATTCAAAAGTCTCTCTATCTCTACCATATTTTAACAATGAACCCATTACTTGAAGAATCATAGGATGATAGAATGATAGAGATGGAAGGGACCTTAAGGATAGTCTAGTCCTAATCTCTCATCTTACAGATGGGGAAAGAAAGACCTAGGGAGGGCAGTGACTTGTCCAAGGTAGTTCTTGCTTGTATAAGCCTTCTATTTCATCCAACGTCATTATCTGGTAGAGAAATGGGGCCCTGCCACATACCTGCCTGTTGGGAAAAGTGAAGGTTAGAACTGAGTTATAGTATAACGCTTTTGAGATTTTCTTGGCAAAGATACTAGAATGGTTTGCCATTTCCTTCTCCAGATCATTTTACAGTTGAGGAAATTTAGGCAAACTACGTTAGGTGACTTATCTAGGATCACATGGCTAATAAGTGTCTGAAGTCAGATTTGAAATCAGGTCTTCCTGTCTCTGGGCCCAGTGTTTTAATTATTGCACCACCTAGATGCCCATTAAACAACAATAACAACATAACAGCTATGAGGGATGAGCGCTTCAGATCACCCCTAGAAAGGAGAGGATCGAAAGAAAGAATGCTTCTTTCCAGTTACTTCTGATTTGGGCTTCAAGGTCTCTAATGGAAAAGAATGACAGCTCTCCATTGGTATTAATTAACTCTATGTTCTACAGAAGAAGAGAAAAGGAATGCCAACCATGTTTTTGGAGATTCCCAGAGAAGAGACAAGGAGGGAATTCTCCAGGGAATGAACAAGGAGGTCCATTTCTTTCCAGAAAGCAGAGGCTGGATAATGTCACTGTTGTTTTTTAATGGTAGACCTGGGCCTAAAACCTGGGCCTCCTGACACCCAGTTCAAATCTCTTCCCCTACACTACCCTCCTTTCATATGGATCGATAGACAAGCTTCCTGATTCCTCAGGTGAAGCCTGCTTCACTCTCAGTCTGCAAGGACAAGCAACCTTTTGGTACACGACACTCATTTTTATATACCATGCCTTTATCCCACAATAAGGAGCCAGCTAGTAGAAAAATATGGGCAAAGTTTATACTTACCCTCTCTTCTGCACCCATTTCTCTCTGTAATCCCCTTAAACTCCCATTAGTACACAGAGTAGGAGGTCTGACCTCTTCTGGCACTTGGTGACTTGTATCCTGAAGAATCAAAATCTATTCTCCAGGAAAATTCTCCTTCTAATTACTTGCATCCCAGGCTGAATGCAAGTCCCTATGTCTCCTCTCTTAAGGGTATTTGAAGTTTCTACCTGTGTTAGATTGTAGTTCTGTCCCCCTGCAAAGGGCACCAAGGAGCAGATAAACAAGTGGGAAAGGGAGGTAATTAAAGGATCATAGATTTTGAGCTGGAAGGGACCTGAGAGGTCATCTACAGTTTGCAAACCAAGAAATTGAAGTCCACACATTCTATTCCAGCCCCTGTAGAGATTAGCCAAATTTATAATTCACCACTAAGCTGCCCATCCACTATTCCCTGGGGATGAAGTTGTCATTGTAGTTTAAGGTCAGCCTTTGGCAAAACTATGAGGTAAGTGAAGAGCAAGAATCAAAGTTAGAAGTAGAACCAAGAAATGAGGTAGGAAAACCCCTAGGAAGGGAGTCAAGGAAATCATTCCTGCCCATCTCCCTCAAAAAAATCTACCCAATTCTACCTCTTGAACTGGTCGGATGGTTTTTCCCTCCCAGGTATAACCAGGTAATTTCTTACATACTCAGTGTTATATCAGAGGCATTGAGAAGTTGTCTACATGTAGGAATATTGACTCTAAGCTCCCCAAAAAGAAGGCATCCTGGAGGAGACTGAAGCTACAATATGAGGTAACCCTAGAACTTTGAAATGTAAAATCTACCTGCAATCTACAACAAGCTTTGAAGGATTGACAAGTCACACAGTAATGTATTAGGATAGAAAACAATAGATGGGCCTTTGCATTCCTTTAAGTCTTTATCACATTTGTTATATCATGTTATATCATATTTGTTATTTCCATCAGACATCATAGAATCAAAGGTCTTAGAGTTGTAAGGGGACTCAAGATATTAGCACACCAGGTCCAACTCAGTTTCCTATCCTACCTTCAGAAAGATAAAATCTTTTCCCCATTGAACAAATAAGACCCAACTGAGACCCAAACAGCAATACTTCATGGATACTGGTTTTAAAATGACTCCATTATACAACTTTATTTATATGAATGCACATCTCTGTGCATAAGGTGAAAAGCAGCCTAGGCTTGTTCTGGGCTTGGAGTAAGGAAGACCTGCATTAAAATGCCATCTCTGTCTGTATGACCATGGACAAGTAATTTTTGTTTTCTCACTTGTAAAATGAGGTTAATAGCATTTGCCACACAGATTTGTTTTAAAGATCAGAGGGAAACATTCATGGAAAACTCTTCGCAGACCTTAAAGTGCTATATAGTATTAGCTATATTTATTATTATTATCATTATAATTAATTATGCCGGTTTAAATGTTTCAGGGGCTATGATTTCATTAGTGTGGATCCTTCCTCTCCTGATGCAGACTTCAGTCCCTTTAAGCTGGAGTGTCCAGAGGAGGCAACCAAGATGGAGAGGGTCTTCTGGTTCATATCATATGAGAGTAAGTTAAAGGAAATAGGGGTGTATGGCCTTGTGATGTTTAAAAAGTTTGAGAGATAGAGTTTCTGGTAATTAATCATTTTATTAATAAAAGGGTCAGTGACCCTCTTGAATGCCAAAGATGAAGCATGGCAGTGGGCTCACAGTTTACGTGCTCTTGGAAGAGTGGGTGTTCTTGCGGGTGACAATCAACTCTGATTGGTTAACAATTAATAAGAGAATGAATATTGTAATAAGAAGTGGGCTTCTTCTAATGAGAGTCTTGAGGTATGTGACACTGAGCACCCAAATCTTGGTCAAAGAGACTTATCCATTTTCATATCACCATCTGACAAAAGGGAGGAGCCACATTTCAGAGACCTGTCTCGGTAAACACAATGAACAGGAATCCACCCATTCACCTAAACTTAGAATTTCTGTACTATCTTTCATTAGATCTTAGCTTTCCTGGCTGGGTAAGTCTTTGAGCAAGATTTCCCACACTGGTTGATTTCTGGATGAGGAAGTAGAAAAGGGGAAAAACCTTGGTCCTCCTGATTCAATAATTAGTTATTAAACACGAGAGAAATAATTGTTTCTCCCAGACTGGTGAAAAGAATTAGGGAGCACATGATAACTGTTTTTAAACTATTTAAAGGCCCATGGTTTGAAAGAGAGATTTCATTTACCCATCCCAGTTATAGAGGACAGAGCTAGGAGCAATGAATGAAAGTTGCAAAGGGAAAGATTTATATTTAACATAAGAAAAAAAACCTCATAAAAATTAGATCTGTACAAAAGTGGAATGGGTTGGCTCTGAACTTGGTAGATTTCCTCTTTTTTTAAAAATTTTTTTCTTTGGACTTCCTCTTATCAGAGGTCTCCAAGAAAAGGCTGGACAATCTCTTATCTGGTTACCTTTAGTGAGCTCTCTTTTTCTGATATAGATGACCACACACATCCCTTCTAATTTTGAAATCTGTGTGATCCCAATGAGGTCTTAAATAGCCTCCAAGAGAAGCACTCAAGAAGGCTGAAAAAATTCATCCTCTAGCAGCCAATCTGATGACAAGCCTCTTTGACCTTGTTCACAATAAGGCATCAGACTTTAGTGAGTGGTTTCTACATACATACAAATATATATATATATATATGTATATGCTCAACCCTAAAATGCATCTATGATCTCATTAACTTATATATTCCTTCCAGTCATGCAAATTACAACCCATTCATGCCTGTCCATCCTGTGCTACTCTTGTTCATATCTTCCTCAACATTTAGCACATGGGGTCCACCCAATATGCCAGGGGCCTTCCTCAATTTCTCCTGATATCTCAAGGATACTAGTGAAGCACCTAAGGCTGTCCCATACTCTGGTGACATGAACAATCTATCTTCCTTTTCAATCATATATTTCCCTATTGGCATCCCTTACTTCATCTCATTTCAAAGTTCCTTATTTTTATTATATACTACAGTCTACTCATAGTCACTACACTCCTTTTTTCTTACCTTCTGTGTGATACTCATTCTTTAGAGACAGTAATGTTCTATAATAATATATGCATGTGTTCAAATATATACATGCATACATTCTACATACATATATGCACAGATATATGCATATATGTGGACAAATTCCATCTGCCCTGGCCCCTTATTATTAGATGGAGATAACTATTGGTTCTTCAAGACTATGCCAGCTGAGAAAAAGCTTTAGTTAGTGTTACCAAAGTAGAAAGGCTTTGAATATGGGCCCAGGAAAGGGCTTTGCTGGACCACCATCCATATCCTGCCCTCTTAGAATGCCTAAACCTGACCTTCCTCCAAAGTGCCCTATTTCTGTTGAGGATATCATTATCTTTCCTTATGTTCACATAGCAACCTGAGTCATCCTTGGCTTTTCATTTTCTCTCACCCTATCCTACTTCCCATGCCTCATCGAATTAATTTGGCTTCCACAACATATCTCATGTTCATTCCTTTCACTCTATTTAAAATAGATATCACCCTAATTCTGGCTCTTGTTACCTCTCACTTCAACTATTAGGATAGCCTCCTAATTGCTTCCAGACTCTTTTCTTTCCTGTCACTGTTCTACGAAATGTCCAAAATAATCTTCCTAACTCATAGGTCTGACCCTGTCAATCCCCTGCTCATACCTTCATTGGGTTCCTATTGCCTCTAAAATAAAAGCTCCTTGTTTGTTATTTAAAATCATTAGCAGTCTGGTTCCAGCCTAACTTTTCAGACTTATTTTACATTATTTCCCTTGATGGATTCTTATTTCAAGACAAACTGGCCAGCTACCTGTTCCCCAAATAGCATTAAACCTGTTTCCATGCCTTTACATTGGCTGTCCTCCGTGTCTCAAAAACACTCCCCCTTTTCTTCACATAGTAGAATTCTTTGCTTCCTTCAAGTCTCAGTGTATATGCTACCTTCTACAAGAAGCCTTCTCTAATGCCCCTAGTATTTCCAGCTTTTCCTCCTCCTCAAATTACTGAGCATTTCCTTATCTGCCTATTATATCTACCCTCCAACCCCCAGGATAATGTAATCTTCTTGAGGGCCAGGATTGTTTCTCATCTTTATCTTTAAAACTCAAGCCCTCAGTACAGTGCCTGATAGGAACTTATTAAAAGTTTATTTAATTTAAATGAATTGAATCATGTATACCTATCATCTGAAAACCAGTTTTGCTAAATTCAAAAAAGCTCAACACTAGAGATATGGCCATCAGCTAATAATTTTTTGGCCACAGATATTCTCAGTCTATGATGGTGGAAGAGCACCCACATATGAACTAACGGATGTTTTGAACTATTGGATGATGTAGACATTAAAGTTACTAACTAATATTATATAGTCTCATGTCAACATAAATTATTTTCACCATTTAATATATTTGCTTATTTGTCATTATTCATACCCTTTGTCCAGGGCTAAGCAACCTCTGAGATATAGCACAGTGAATCTCCACTTTTTCCCTCTCTGTGAGATTCCCCATGCCAATAATAACCCCATTCCTCCAAAATGACGTGTGTTAGAAGTGTCTCTCCCTGTTTAGGGAGTTGACATTGCAACTAGTTGGGAAGATCCACCAATTATTTGGGAGGGATGACAGTTGAGTCACAGGACCTGGGTATGAATCCTTGCCCTGCCACTTTGACAAATCACTTCACCTTTCTAGGACTCAGTTTCCTACTTTGTAAGATGAGGACGATGGGTTTATTAGATGATCTCCAAGGGTTCTCATATTTCGATCTTATTGTGTGTCTGTGAGTCTAGAATTTCCCAGGGAAGGGATTCCCTCAACTTCCTTTATTTGTTACTTTTCAGGTCTCTGCCTTCTACACCTGTCAAACCATGATTAAACTCTTTGCCAATCTTTGCCTCCCAGGAAAATCACAGGCAGCAACAGGCCTGTGTGCCTGTTTGAGGGCTTGGAGCTCCTTTGGTAGAGAGACCACAGTTAATCAGTCCTATGATCTGATTCTCATTATTCATGATTGACTAAGTGCTGACAGAACAACTTGGCCTGCTCCAAGTTCAAGAGGAGACCCAACCTCTGCCCTAGGGGCTGACAATCTGCACTACAAGATGAAATCTGATTCAAAACACAACATGCGACTAGGAGTTTTCAGGTGATCTCACACGCTATTAAGAAATACATTGATGTATTAGGAAGAACAGTCAGGGTATCAACCATGAACACGTGCCCAAGAATTATTATTATTGCTACTAATAATAATAACTAAAATTTGTAGGGTGCTTTGAGCTTTGCAAAGTACTTTACATAAATTATTTTATTCAATTCGACAAACATTTATTGGACATCTACTATGTTCAAGACACTAGGAGCTGGAGATACAATGACAAATATGAAACAGCAAACTAGTCTCTGATTTCCAGGAATGTAATTTATATTAGGGGCACACCACTTGTACACAGAGAAGTAAATATGAAGCATATACAAAAGGATTTCAAAAGGAGAGAAATACTCACTGGGAAAGGGACTCTTGGAATAAAGTGGCAGTCTAGCTGTATCTTAAAAGCAGGGACTTTAAGAGACAAAAGTACTGTACATTCCATGCATGGGGGACTATTTTTGCAAAGCTATAGAGGTGGAAGATGGAATGTGCTCTGTTGGGAGCAACTAGTGGGCTAGTTTGACTAGGATGACAAGTGTGTCAAGAGGAATACTATGAAATATGGTTAGAAAGGAACATAGTATCTAGATTATGGAGGACCTTATCATCCAGGGTGAGAATTTTGCATTTCATCCTATAGGAAGTATAGTAGGTAGTCACTGATGGTTTTTTTGAGGTCATAGGAACTCATAATAGATAGACATCTGTTCATTGAAAGGTTGTTTTACATGTCTAAATTATTTCTCCCATAAGCAGAATAGTTTTGAAAGCTGTATGTTAAATTTATTATATACTTTAAAAGAAAAGAAAGCCAATAGGGTCATGGTTTCAGGTACAAACCTCTCTGTTCTAATGCATAGTGATATGAACTTGCTCATTTTAGTTTATGTTCAATAAGTCCAGAATTTTTTTTAATAGGAAAAATAAGTTACTTCCCCCCAACAAGACCATCAGTTACCTAAGGATAGGGATTATGTCTTCTATATCTTTTGTTTCTCTGACATTAAACTCTTAGCACTTAGGTCTGAGCACATAGCATGTTCTTAAATATTTTTAAAATTGCACTGAATTGAATTATGAAGACAATTACCTCCATTCTTCATTTTACATTTGAAAGCACTGCTTTAGATAGGATTCTTACTACTCAGAAAATAAGTGATACCAAGAGGACTTAGCAATACCATCTCCTGGTTAACATTAGGCAAACCATCATCTGTTCTCATGCTAGAAATTCCCAGTTTCTGATCACTCTAAACACAGGCCACAGGATTTTCCCAAAGGAAAGATTTCTCTTGAAATGCCCCTTGGAATATGACAGTGGTCCTTTTATCATCAACACGCATAATCCCCAAGAGCTTATCAAAATTTAAATAGTTAATATTTTTTAAAAGTAGAGAATGGAACCCTGCTATTCTCTCAGAACCAATCCTTAATGTTTGCACATCTTTGGCATTTTTTTTATTTTTTAATAGATTTTTATTAATATCTATTGTTTTTACATCAACTACATTTTGCTATATATCCTGTCTCCTCCCCCTTCCCAGAGAGCTGCCACTTTTAACAAAGTATTTTCAAAAGATGATTAAAAGAAAAAATTCAGTAAAACTAATCAGAACATCAAAAAAAAGGCACTATATGCAATGTTCCACACCCTGTAACTTCACTTCTTAAAAGGATCAAGAGAGATGAGTTTTCATATCTATTCTTTGGGGATGAGTTTGTTCTTTATAATTTTGCCATATTCAGTTTTCATTGTTTTGTGGTCATTATTCTTTCCATTTACATTGTCATAGTTATTTTGCATATTGTTTTCTTGGCTCTGTTCATTTCACTTTGTGTCAGTTCAAATGTCTTTCTATGCTTTCCTATATTCATCATGGTCATTCATCATTTCTTACAGTATAGTAATATTACATTACATTCATGTACCACAGTTTTTTTAGTCATTCTCCAATTGTTGGGCATCTACTTTGTTTTTGCCTTTCTAAAATGTGACATTTTATCCTTTCAAAAAAGTATAATAATCATCATCTCTTGAAAAGCCATTAGTCAATTAGAGCTCATGACCTACAATAAACAGTTATGATGTACCCAAGCAGATAGAAGCCCAGTAACCATTTAACCTAAACTGAAGTAGGATCATGGAATGTGAGAGCTGAAAGAAATTTTAGAAATTATCCAGTCTAATGCTATCATTTTGGGATTAAGAAAACTGGGGCCCTGAGAGATGACGTGACTTGTCCAAAGTCACGCAAGCTAATGACAAAGCAAAGCTAGAACCTAGATCTCCTGATTCCTAGTCCTGTGCTTTTCCAACTACACCACATACCCTCCTTAGATATGGCTATATAGTTGCACTGTGCAGAAAGAATAGTGGCAAATATTAACATTAGCCAGCTAATCTTGACATCAACAGCCGTTAGGGAATAAAATCTATCTAGTAAGTGAGCAGATAACTATTTTAGCTAACTAATGCCAATATCAACTATGCTAATAAATAAATTTGGGATACAAAATTTGGGATAATTATATTGGGATAATGTTATGGTGGTTCGATATTGTGGAAAGTTTGTTGTAATTGGAGTCAGGGGGCCTAGGTTGGAACCAAGTCACTGCTGCCTGCTATAAATTTGACCTTGGGAAAGTCATTTAACCTC
The DNA here is from genome assembly GCF_900497805.2 of Vombatus ursinus. Taxonomy (NCBI): domain Eukaryota; kingdom Metazoa; phylum Chordata; class Mammalia; order Diprotodontia; family Vombatidae; genus Vombatus; species Vombatus ursinus. The sequence goes on along the minus strand of NW_020950326.1, from coordinate 5,123,493 downwards.
TTCAAGTTTCAGTTTCTTCATCTGTAAAATGAAAGGGCTGTATTAGACTTAAGTTACTTACAACTTATAACTTATAACTCTGAAACTTAAGATCTTGTGTTTAGATTTGCAAACTTAGAACTCAAAAGGTGCCATAACCCTTTCTAATTACAAATCCAAAATTACAGGACCTTATATCATGTATTGAGGCTGTTTTATTGCCCTCCTCTGCAAAGTACCATTCTGATATGTCATCACGACTCGGAGGTGACCCTGCTTTCTTTCTTTCTTTTTTTTTTTTTTTTAGGCAATTGGGGTTAAGTGACTTGTCCAGGGTCACACAGCTAGTAAGTGTCAAGTGTTTGGTCTGAGCCCGAATTTGAACTCAGGTCCTCCTGACTTCAGGGCCGGTGTTCAATTCACTGCACCACCTACCTGCCCCTGACCCTGCTTTCTTAAAGGCTATGCTCAGCACAGTGTAAGATCTGATAGGTTCTACTACACTTTAAAAGCCTGTCCACAGACAACTGCTGTGCTGCTATGACCAACCTAGCTAACTACAGAGAAGTACATTACCAGTAGACAGGTTGTCTGGTAATGAATATTTTGAGGCATGGCAACCCAAGAAACAAACAAACAAAATTTAAATGACTCTCAGGCCTCCTTATACTTCTGCAGTGATGATGGCAGTGGTGGGAAGGAGAACAGAAGGTACTAAGAATCATAGATTTTAGAACATCAATAATCTTTAGTTTGAGTATTGGTATTCTAAATGTGAACTCTTTCTTCAATAATCAACAAATTAGAAGAATTGAATTATATCAATGTTGACATTTTCACTATAAACAAAACCAAATGGAAGAAGGAAATTGCAGCTAGATGAAAGAATGACTTGCAAGTACTCCTTGGAGAGGCAAAGAAAGAGTTGGTGAAGTGTGTTTTATTGTATGCTAAATGACAATTAGAAGTATTATTTCAATGGATATTTGATCATGATACATTACAGTACTAATGATAAGTTACAAAAAGACCACCATGAAAATAACAGCAACTTATGCACCAATATCTATTGGAGAAGATAGAGAAATAGAAAAATTCTAGAAAAAATTAATAAGTCCCTCCATATTAAATCAACATGTATGCTGATGCTTGGTGATTCCGATGCAAAGGTGAGAGAAGATGAGGATAGGGAGAAATACATATATGGAAAATCAGGACTCAGGAAGAGGGAATGAGAGACCCAAAACTTGTAGATTACACAGAAGCCTCATGTCTCAATATCATGAACATTTTTTTTCTTTTTTCAATTAATTTATTTTTAATTATCAACAATCACTTCCATAAACTTTTGAGTTTTAAAATTTCTCTCCCTCCCTCCTCATCTCCCTTCTCAAGACAGTGTGCAATCTGATATAGGCTATACATATACATTCCCATTAAACATATTTTCACATTAGCCATGTTGTAAGGAAGAATTAGAACCAATAGAAGGAACCACCAGAAAGAGGAAACAAAACAAAACAGAAGAAAAAAAAAAGAGCCAATAGTATGCTTCGATCTGCATTCAAACTCCATAGTTCTTTCTTTGGATGTGGATAGCATTTTTCATCATGAGACTTTTGGAGATGTCTTAGATCCTTGCATTGCTGAGAAGGACCAAGTCTATCAAAGTTAGTCATTGCACAATGTGGCTGTTACTGTGCACAGCATTCTCCTGGCTCTGCTCACTTCACTCAGCGTCAGTCCATACAAGTCTTTTCAGGTTTTTCTGAAGTCTGCCTGCTCATCATTTCTTATAGCACAATAGTATTCCATTACAATCATATGTCACAACTTATTCAGCCATTCCCCATTTGATGGGCATCCCTTCAACTTCCAATTCTTTACCACCACAGTAAGAGCCACTATAAATATTTTTGTACATGTGGGTCCTTTTCCCATTTGTATGATCTCTTTGGATACAGCCCTAGAAGTGCTATTGCTGGGTCAAAGGGTATGCATATTTTTATAGCCCTTTGGGCATAGATGAACATTTTCTTTAGGCAAAAGATAGGTAGGCACCGGACCATTTGGCACATGTACCAAAAAAAAAACCATAAAGAATGAAAGAGCTTATTTCAATAGCCAGGAAAAGACTTATTATTGAGGTGGAAGTTATATCTGATTCAGCTGTCTATGTGCAATTAGATCATTAACTTGGTAGAGCTAAGATGAAAATTAATTTTAAAAAAGAAAGAATAATAATGAACAAATATATTGTGTATCAAGTCGATGAGCATTTATTAAGCACTTAGTATGTGCCAGGCATTGTGCTAAATGATGAGAACACAAATAAAAAATTGAAAGATAGTCCTTGCTCTCAAGGACTCTCTCACATTCTAATGGTGGAGAAAACAATGTAAATAAATAGGTATGTATAAAAGTTAACGGAAGAAGTCGCTAGCAGATGGGGGCATCCAGCAAAAGCCTCCTGGAGAAGGTGGGATCAGAGGTGAAATTTGAAGGAAACCAAGAAACTAAGAGGCAGACATGAGGATGGAGAACCTTTTACATATAACAGATGGCCAGTGTAAGGACATGGACAACAGGGAGACCAACCTCTGAATTGGTCAACATCAAAAGCAACATGAGGTTGGAATATAAAATAATGTGTAAGATCTGACAAAAAAGCTGGTGGACAATTATAAACCATTTCTTCTAATAAATAGGGAGAAACAGTGAAAGGTAAAAACCCAGTTTAAATAAAGCTTGGCAAAATATCCAACTAAGCAAAGTCAGTAGCATTTAAGGTTAAAAATAGACAGACAATGAAAAGAAGAAAAATTGAAATGGTTTTAAAAAATCATTTCAGAAAATCATTTTCTCCCTCAAGGAGAATCAAACCATCATAATTGGACCATCATATCATAGTTATGGCTGTTTGGTAGCAATAATACTAAAGAGAAAAGTGCTATTGTTCAGTCATTTTAGTTGTTTCTGATTCTTTGTGATCCTATTTTGGGTTTTCTTGGCAGATAGTGGAATAGTTTGCCATTTCCTTCTCACACTCATTTTACAGATGAAGAAACTAAGGCAAACAGGGTTAATTGATTTGCCCAGGATCATAAGCTAGTAAGTGTCTGAGGCCAGATTTGAACTCATGAAGATGAACTTTCCTGATTCCAAGCCCAATGCTCTATCTATCCACTGCACCAAAGAGAACAGATGGGAAAAATAGCAGGATTGGATCAAGTGTACACAGAAGAAATCCAAGATGAAGATAATGCAATTGTGAGGGTGTTCAGAGATAAATGTACCTTAAGGAGATACTAAAGGCATTGAAGAAAATCTCAGATTTTATTAACTTCTCCCTAAAAAAAAGCAACCAAAAGAGCATCAATAAGTAGGGGCTTATTTTCCTGCTCTCCCATCTGTACAAAATCTTGGTGAAAGTCACCTATACTTTAATTGATTGCATCCTCAATGAGGGTATTAGTATGTAACAATCAGACCCTCATAATTGATACTCAACAATAGAACATGTCTTCACCCTTTCACAAGTAACTGGAAGATGCAAAGAATATAAGATCCCATTGGGCTTATGGTTTGCTTATTTTGTTGTTGTTGTTTAGTCGTTTTTCAGCTGTTTGAACTTCATAAGACAGGCAATAAGGATTAATTGAAAGTCACTGAGAAGAGGTGCATAGTCTGAAGTATGCATAAATAAGATAGGTCTGGCAGCAGCTTGGGGGTGGGACAGAAGAAAGATATCTCATTAGGAGATTATTCTAATAGTCTATAAAGGCCATAGGGGGAGGGATCATAGATCTAGACCTGGAAGGGATCTTAGATGCCATCCAACTCAACTCTTTCATTTTGTAGATGAGGAAACTGAGGCCCCAAAGTGGGAAATGAATTGCCCAAAGTCACACATCTCAGAAGTAAGGGAGACTGGGATGATGGCTAAAAAGAATACAAATAAGGGTGGTAGCAAAGAAAATAGAGAGGAGAGGGCACATGTGAAGGAGACTGCAATGGTAAAATCAATTGAACTTATTAACTAATTGGATGTGAGAGGTGATAGAGAGGGAAAGGTCAGAGGTAAGAACAAGTTTGGAAGCAGAGACAGATTTAATGGTGGTACCATACAGAAAAAGTAAAGCCAGAAGGAGGAACCAATTTTAGAAGAAAGCCCAGCTTTAGGTCTCTTGTAGGAATCTTGTAAGTAGAACATCTTGCAGACAGCTGTAAAAGCAGTTCTGGATCTCAGAAGACAGAATGTTCTGGTCATTATCTGCATAGTTAAAAGGTTAGAGAGTAACTGAAATTATCTAAAGAGAGAGAGTATGTGTGTAAAGGGAGAAGAGGTCCAGGGATGTGACTTTGGGGAGTACTCACCTTCAGTGCTGGTTTAAAAAAAAAAAAGAGCAACCACCAAAGGTGATAGAGAATGAGTACTTAAAGGCCAGGATAATGTCTCTGAAGCTAAGCTGGAGAGGTAGTATTCAGAAGGCCTGGGCTGTCAAAAGTGTTAAATGGTACAGTGAGATTCAGGTTGATACTAAGAGTAAAAAAAGAAAAAAAAATCTAAAAGCTTTTATGGAGAAGGACGTAGCTGGTAACCTTTGAGAAAGAAATTTCAGTAGAGTGCTGAGCACGGAAGCTGGATTGTCAAGGCTTGAGGAGGCTGGTGGAGAAGTAAAAGCATAGGGTGTAGACTCACTCCCATTATCTTCAGGCAAAATAATTCAGGGAGAAAAATCACCATGAGTTGTGAAATCCAGAGCTCAGATACCTTCCCACATTTTTATATTTAATTACTGGCTGATGAGCTCATTTATGAATTTGATTTTTAATGTTTTTTTTTCCCTACAGTCACAACCTTCTGATAGAAATCTCTGTGGGGAAGAAGGGCAAAAGAATTAATTAATATGTAAGAAATTGAAGTAGCTATGAAAAGGATGAAAACTAATTTAAAAAATGCATACCTGTGGACTGGGGATTGGAGAGAATCCTTCTCCTTGTTATCATCATCAACATGTTTTTTTTTTCTTATGTGCTTCCTCCTATATTGTATTAGGACAGTCCCTGTGCAAAGAAAATTATGCAGACATGAATGAATGAATGAAGAAATGAAAAAATGAATTTAAAAGCATTTAGTAAGCCTTTATTATGTGTCAGGCACTGTGATAAGCACTGGGGACAAAATACAAAAAAGCAATACAGTACCTGGCCTCAAGAAGCTTCTATTCTACAAAGGAAAGACAACAAATAAAAGGGAATGGTGGTCAGGGAGTGTTTGGGTCAGGAAAGCTACAGCTATGATAAGGTAATTGATGAGAATTTTCTCGAAATTATCATGTTGATTTCATTACTATTCCCTGAACTAGAGGTTGCAAGGGGAATACACAGATTTGATGGCTTAGCATGAAGATAGCTGAGTTTAGAATGGACTAGATATGGTGAGTTCTCACTAGTCAGAATCTGAGGGCCCCAGGGAAGAAGCCAGGGTACCAGGTTGAAGGTTGGAGGTTGGAAAGAAGGTATGGCAATGGAGATGGCTAGTGAGCAGCTTGGTGGGTCTGGAACTGGCCTAGATATAGACAGTGCTTACCAATCCAGGGCAGGAGCTAGACTGCCCATTCAGAAGCAGAGAAATAAGAACATGGCATGAAGACAGCCAGGCTCTTTCCCTCTAGAAACTTACAGTTTAAGATTTGACACAGATGATCATGTAGAAAAGAGTTCCAGACATAGACCAAGAATGGAAAAAATACAGACAAAAAGTCCAAACACCCTATTGGATAGTTAAGTGAAATCCTCATTGTACATGTCAGAGGAAGGTCCATTTAGGGAGGAAACCTAGGGTTAGAGAAAGGTGACTGGTAAAGAGGAGGGTGTTATTGGAAAGGAGGACAACTGCAGAGTAGCTGGGAATGTTTCCAGTCTTGGCAAAGTGGAACTAAAGGATTTCACAATCCCCAGTGTTATTACAAAAGTGTTCTTTGGAAAATACCCCGCAGCCTCTGGTTCCCTATAAATGGAATCTGGGATCTGTCAGCAGGAGATGCTGTGTTTCTTGCCAATCCCAAGGAAGATCTTGAGAGAGAAGCAAAGCAGGCTTATGGATTCCAGGCAGAGAAAGAGCTAATCTGGGTTATGTGTGGAGAGAAGAGACAGAGAAAGACATATATACATATACATATATATATGTATGTATATGTGTGTATGTTTGTGTGTGTGTGTGTGTGTGTGTGTGTGTGTGGAGAGAGAGAGAGACAGACAGACAGAGAAAGTAAGAGGTGATTTGAAGATGGTTTGTGTGTCTTTTCTATTGGAGAAAATGGAATGATTTGGGGATTTCTTTTGGTTAGAGGAATAAGTAAGTGGATGCTTTGAGTACTGTGAAAGTCCATGAAGGTAGGCTGGCATGAAAGTGGGATGCCTGACAACAACATCTATAAAGACAGCCACTGCAACCCTTGTCATATTCTATAGGGAGACAATATTTACTTTCCTGCCAAGCTTGACCTTCCTGGTTTATATAAACCAGTTCTCTGTTCTGCAGTTTGGGAAATCAGTCTTTCTCAAGTACAAACAATTTCAGGGGGAGGTAATAATAACAACAGCTAGCACTTATATAGCACTTTAAAGTTTGCAAAGTGCTTTTCATGTGTTGATTGATTTGATCCCCATATCAACTGTGTAAAATAGGTGTTATTATTCCCATTTTACAAAGAAAACTTGGGGAGAGAAGTAGAGCAAGCTTATGGATCCCAGGAAGCAAAAGGACCAATTCCAGGATGTAAAGAGAGAAAAGAGAGAGAGAGAGGGAGAGAGAGAGAGAGAGAGAGACAGAGAGAGAGAGACAGAGAGACAGAGAGAGAGACAGAGAGACAGAGAGACAGAGAGAGACAGAGACAGAGACAGACAGAGAGATATAGAGACTGAAAGAATAACAGGTGATTTGGGGAGACATAGAGAAATTAAATGACTTGGCTAGCTAGTAAGTATCTGAGGCAAGATGTGAACTAGGTTTTCCTGATTCCAAGTCTTGCTCTCCAGCCACTGAGCCACAGAACTGCCAATGATAATGGGGACAAACATTCTGATTTTCTTTGCAAGCCTAAGGTGGACAGGTTGAATTCTGGTTGGGCATGGGGAAGGGGGGAGGTTTTAATTAACTGATTAACACCATAGGCTAGAGTTCATAGCTAATTATATCAAGGTCTTCTTCTAGTGGGCTAGTTAGCTTTAGAGTTCCATGGCTGATGACAGCCTTCAACTAGGTGACTCACAAACGCTGGCATTTGATGACTGCTGAAACAGGACAAATAATTTCTGTAATTCAAATTGACAAGGATGCACATATAGCGTCTTGCTAAGTCCTGTGGGAGTCACAGAGAAGTATGAGATGTTACAGTCCTTTTCCACAGAGAGCTGGAGAGACAAGACTATACACATGGAACAGTTCACTGACAATTCAATTCAACAAACATTTACTAAGTGCCTATGTTCAAGATGAGTCCAATAGATATGGCCTCCAAACATTCCCTTTGGGGGCGGTAGTGTGTTGACTGCATCATAGAATCATAGATCTAAATTATAGAACTAGAGAAGAAAAGGACCATAGAAGCCATCTAGTCTAACTCCATCATTTTTATAGATAATGAAACCAAAGCCTCTAGAGGTGAAGTGACTTGCCCATGGTCACACAGATAGTTAAGGGGCAGAGCTGGGATTTGAACCCAGATCCCTTTACTCCAAATCCAGTTTTACATCCTGCTGCTCATCAAAGTCACAAACATTGCAGACTCTTAAATCAGAGACTCTGAAATCTGTCAAAAGTATTCAGCCTAAAAAAAAAAAGATTAACTTTTTTAAAAAAAAGTATTCAGTCTAACTTCTCTACATGAGAAAAACCAAGTAGATGAAGAGTGCCTATAGTCTAGAACAACTACATCAAATTCAAATAGAACCATCCCTATAGTCTCATATTGATTTAGAAAACCACAAATTAGCATTATCTATGTTGTATTATTGTAGGTAATATTTATTTTATTGTATGTAATGCATTATACGTAATGTTATTTTATTAAACATTTCCTAATTACATTTTAATCTGGTAATACTTAGTTTCTCAAGCCATAGTTTTGATACCTCTGATCTATAGGTTGTATGTTGTATGGATAACACATAGAGTTGGTCCATCAGTACAAATGTCTTGGACAAATGCTGTAATCAAATAATGAGATGGGTCTATGATTTAATAGGAAGAGGGCAGTCTTTATTTAAGCCTTTGAAAATATATTTTAATGAACCCAAGCTTCTCCCTAAAACAAAGTTTCTAACTTCAGAATTTTATAATTTCTTTAAAAATGTATTTATAATGTCAAAATGTATATAAGCTTTCAACTTTCTAACATCAATATACCCCCAGTGATACTATATTGCAGAAAATCAAGGAACACCATAGTCTTTGAGGAATTAAAATTGTTGGGGCTTGCGGGGGGAGGTTCCTCATTCCTGCCTGACTGTGTTCAAAGGAGGAGGCATGGAGCAGGGCCAAGTTGATGGAACAGAGGCAGCAACCCATATAAATTCTCTCAACATTCCCCTCCAAACGACTTCAAAATAACAGATCAAATCAAATTCTGGGGTGGCATAGCCAACAAAAGCTTAGGGTGAAAATTTTTTTCCAGCCCAACACAACTCAGGGAGTCCAGAGGAAAGGTTTGTGATGTGGGTGGGGGACAGCCCAGAGTGCACTCCATGGCAACACCAGTGGTGGGCCCTTGGAGGCAGTGACAGTGTCAGCTGCAGCTTCAGGAGCTCCCAGCCCAGATCACACAATTGGTCAGAAAGAGATAACAGAGAACCCCTTTGTTGGCACTGGGCACAGGACCTGGCATTGCTTGGCAACTTTATTACTCATATGCAAATTTGGGTCACAGTTACAGGGCAGAGAGGACTGCTGTAGTTGGTGACAAGAGAGCAGAAACCCTGGTTGCAGTGCCAGGGTAGAGAGGAGAACTAGCACTTGTGATTGCTGAGATGCAGGGTACCTGCTCACAATGTCAGGGCCTAGAAAAGCACTAGCTCTTCCTTCAGGGTTGCAGGGACCTTTCCTAGGTGAGGACTAGAGCACAGATCTGGAGAGCAGTGACCACACTTCTCCCCAGATCACACCATCTTAGAAGCACAGAAAACTTAGAGAAATCCCTAGAATTAATTCTAAAAAACAGCAGCGCAAAACAACAACAACAACAAAAAAAACCCTGAAGCTTGGGACAGTGCCTCCCCACCCCCACCCCCAATGAGCAGAGTGCAATTTTAATATAAAGGTCAAAGTCAAGAAATCTCCTGGAAAAATGAGCAAACAAAAAAGGAATGTGACCATGAAAAGCTATTATAGTGATGGGGAAGATCAAGACACAAACTCAGAAGACAACAATGTGAAAACAGCTGCAAGTAAAGCCTCAAGGGGAAAAAAATGTAAATCGGACATAAGCCCAGCAAGAATTCTTGGAAGACCTAAAGAAAGAGATAAGAGTGGTAGTGGAAAAAATGAGAAAAGAAATGAAAATGATGCAAGAAAATTATGAAAAAGAAATGAATAACTTGGTAAAAGAGGCACAAAAAATACTGAAGAAAATAACACCTTAAAAAAACAGAATTGGCCAAATGGTGAAAAAGGCATAAAAATTCACTGAAAAGAACCCCTTAAAAAGCAAAATTGATCAAATGTAAAAAGTGATACAAAAGCTCACTGAAGAAAATAATTCCTTAAAAATTAGATTTAGGTAACTGGAAGCTAATGACTCCATGAGATATCAAACAAAATAAAGTTGAAAGAATGAAAAAAAGAAGAAAGTATGAAATATCTTATAGGAAAAACAACAAATCTAGAATATAGATTAGAGAAATAATTTAAGAATTATTGGATTACTTGAAAGTCATGATAAAAAAGAGCCATCATATTTCAAGATATTATAAAGGAAAACTGTCCCAATATCTTAGAACCAAAAGATATTATGGAAATGGAAAAAAATTCACCAATCACCTCCTGAAAGAGATCCCAAAATGAAAACTCCCAGGAATATTATAGCCAAATTCCAGAGGTCCCAGGTCAAGGAGAAAATATTGAAAGCAACCAGAGAGAAAGCATTCAAATGAGTCAGCCACAGACGGGATCACAGAAGATTAATAGTTAAAGGAACAGAGGTCTTGGAATATGATATTCTGGAAGACAAAGGAGCTAGGATTTTAAGAATAACCTACCCAACAGAATTGAGTATAATCTTTCAGGGTAAAAAAAAATGGATATTTAGTGAAATAGAGGACTTTCAAGTATTCCTGTTGAAGAGACCAGAGCTGAATAGAAAATGTGACATTCAAAGACAAGACTCAAGAAGAATAAAAAGGTAAACATGAAAAAGAAATCATAAGGGAATTAACAAAGTTAAATTATTTATATCGCTATATGGGATGATACATATTAACTCCTAAGAACTTTATCATTATTAGGGTGGTTAGAAGTCTACACAGTAGGCACAGGGATGAACTGATTATGTTAGGATGATCTCAAAAAAAAAAAATAAAAGAGGAGTGAGAAAGAGATTTGCAGCGGGTTGTTGTTGTTTGTCCTTGGTTCTCAAAGAGTTCCATGACAGCAGGAAGGTGATGCCATGACTTGCAAGTGAATTGGATTTAAGTGAAGGAGGTCTGTGTGAAGTCATCAACCTCACTTTCTCCTCTGGAGCCATCTGAGTCCAGTGGCAAGATATAGAGCAGAATGACTCTAGATGGCCCCTTATGCACTGGGAGAAGGAGGAAAGAAGAGGAAGAATGGGGAAAATGATTTTACATTAAAAAGGTATGCAAGGAAGTTTTTATAATGGAAAGCAAAATTGGGGTAAGGTGGGCAATACTTGAGCCTCACTATCATCTGAACCAGTTCAAAGAGGGAAGAAAAAAAATGCACACATACACTCAGTTGGTTTAGAAATTTTTCTTACTCAATGGGTAATAAGAGGAAGGGCAAATCAAGGGAGGCAGTGGTCAGAAGCAAAACAGACTTTTGCAGAGGGATAAAAAGAGAGAGAGAGAGAGAGAGAGAGAGAGAGAGAGAGAGAGAGAGAGAAAGAACAGAAAAAAATAGGATAGAGGGAAATACACAGTAATCAAACTGTGAATGTGAGTGGGATGAGCTCACCCATAAAACAGAAGCAGAGAGCAGAATGAATCAGAAGCCAAAATCCAACAGTATGTCATTTCCAAGAAACACCTGAAACAAAAAGAGATACACAGTGTTAAAATAAAGAGCTGGAGCAGAATCTATCATGCTTTAGCTAAATTAAAACACAACAACAACAACAACAACCCAGGAATAGCAATCATGATCTCAGACAAAGAAAAAGGAAAATTGACCTAATTAAAAGAAATAATCAGGGAAACTACATTTTGCTAACAGATATTATAGACAATGAAGTAATATTAATACTAAATATATATGCACCAAATGACATAGCATACAAATTCTTAAAGGAAAAGGTAAATGAATTGTAAGAGGAAATAGACAGTAAAATCATACTAATGAGGAACCCCAACTTACCCTTCTCATAATTACATAAAACAAATAAGGAAGAAGTTAAGGAGATGAATGGAATTTTGGAAAAGTTAGTTATGATAGACTCTGGAGAAAAGTGAATGGGAACAGAAAAGAGTATACCTTTTTCTTAGCTGTGCATGGCACCTCACAAAAATGGACCATGTATCAAAGTATAAAAATCACACAGACAAATGCAGAAAAGCAGAAAGGTTAAATACACCATCTTCAGACTATAATGCAATAAAAATTACATTCAATAAAGGGCCTTGAAAACATAGGTTAAAAGTTAATTGGAAACTAAATAATCTAATCCTAAAGAATGAATGGATCAAAGAACAGATCATAGAAACAATAATTTCATTAAAGATAATGACAATGAGGCAACACAAAATTTGTGCAATGCAGCAAGAACATTACTTAGGGGAATATATATGTATTGTATATATATATATAAACATTTTATAAACATAAATATATAATATATATTATGTTTATATATATAAACATTTACATTAATAAAAGAAAGAAATAGCAGGTCAATGAATTGAGCATGGAACTTAAAAAAACTAGAAAAAGAGCAAATTAAAAATCCCTAGTTAAAAACCAAAAGTAGAAATCCTAACAATAAAAGGAGATATTAATAAAATTGAAAATTAAAAAAAAATTGAACTAATAAATAAAACTAGGAGTTGGTTTTATGAAAATTACAATAAATTAGATGAAACACTGGTTAATTTTAATTTTTTTTAAAAAGAAGAGAACCAAATTACCATTAGCAAAAATGAAAGAGGTGAACAAATGCAACATCAATGAAGATGAAATTAAAGCAATTATTAGGAACTATTTTGATCAATGATATGACAATAAAAATGACAATCTAAGTGAAATGGATGAATATTTACAAAAATATAAATTGTCCTGATTAACAGAAGAGGAAATAGAATATTTAAATAACCCTGTCTAAGAAAAAGAAATTGAACAAGCCATAAATGAGCTCCCTAAGAAAAATACTGTAGAACCAGACTACAAGTGAAATCTACTAAACATTTAAAGAATAATTAGTTCCAATACTACATATACTATTTGAAAAAATAGATAAAACAGAGTCCTTCTAAATCTTTCTGTGACACAGATATGGTTTTGATATCTAAACTGAGGAAAACAAAAACAGAGAAAGAAAACTGTAGACAAATTTCCTCAATGAAGACTGATGAAAAAATTTTAAATGAAATACTAGTAAGAAGATTACAGCAATATATCAGAAAGATCATACACTATGGCGAAGTTGGATTTATACCAGGAATGCAGTGATGGTACAATATTAGGAAAACTATCATCACAATTGACTATATCAATAACAAAAACAACAAAATTATATAATTATCTTAATAGAAGCAGAAAAAGTTTTTTTTTAACAAAATACCATGCCAATTCCTATTATAAACACTAGAAAGCACAGGAATAAATGGAGTTTTTGTTAAAATGATAAGTAGTAACTATCTGAAATCAAGAGCAAGCATCTTTTTTTGTAATGGGATAAAGTAGAAGTCTGCCCAATAAGATCAGGTGTGAAGTAAGGATGTACATTATCAGTACTATCATTCAATATTGTACTAGAAATGCTAGCTGTAGTAAGAATACAAGAAAAAGAAATTGAAGGAACAGGAATAGGCCATGAGGAAACAAAGCTATCACTCTTGCCAATGATTTGAATTTAAATTTAAATGACTTACTTAGAGAATCCAAGAATCAACTAAAAAAAAACTAGTCAAAATAACTAAAACTTTAGCAAAGTTGCAGGATATAAAATAAATATAACATATATTACAAATAAACATAAATAAACAGTATTTCTGTATATTACCAACAGTATTTCTACATGTTTCAAACAAAAAAAATGGAGAAATTCCATTAAAAATAACTGTAGACAATATATATGAGAATCTACTTACCAAGACAAACCCAGGGACTATATGAACACAATTACAAAATCCTTTCCACACAAATAAAAACAGATTTTAACAACTAGAGAAATATTAATTGCTCATGGGTAGGTGAAGCTAACATAATAAAAATGACAACTTGACCTAAATTAATTTACTTAATCAGTGCCTTACCAATAAAATTACCAAAGAATTACTTTATGGATCTAGGAAAAATAATAACAAAATTCATCTGGAAAAATAAAGGTCAGTTATATAAACTGATGCTGAGTAAAGTGAGCAGAAGCAGGAGAACATTGTACAGAGCAACAGCAACATTGTGTGATAACCAACTGATAGACTTAGCTCTTCTCAGCGATACAATGATCCAAGACAATTCCAAAACACTTGTGATGGAAAATGCTAAACACGTCCAGAGAAAGAAATATGGAGTCTGAATGCAGATGGAAATATACTATTTTCACTTTTTTTGCGTGTTTTCTTTCTCGTGGTTTTTCCTTTTTGATTTGATTCTTCTTTTGCAACATGACTTATGTGGAAATATGTTTAATATGATTGTACATGTATAACCTATATCAGATTGCTTGCCATCTTGGGGAGGGGGAAGAGGGAGGGAAGGAGAAAAATTTAGAACTCAAAATCTTATAAAAGTGAATGTTGAAAACTATCTTTACATGCAATTGGAAAAAAGAAAATACTATTAAATGGGAAAAAAATAAAAGGTCAAGAATATTAAGAGAGTCAAGGAATAAAAATATGAAGGAAGGCAGCCTAGCAGTACCAAATTTAAAACTATTTTAACAAAGCAGAAATTATCAAAATAATCTATATACTCTAAGAAATATAGTGATGGATCAATGGAATAGATTAGATACACAATACAAAGCAATAAATGAACATAATTTAGTGTTTGATAAATCCAAAGATCCAAACTTTCGGGGCAAGAACTCACTATGTGGTGAAAATTGATAGGGAAACTGAAAAGCAGTTTGGTAAAAACTAGGCATAGACCACTATTTCATACCACATACCAAGATAAGGTCAAAATGGGTACATGGTTTAGACATAAAGGATGATATCACAAACAAATTAGGAAAGCATGGAAAATTCTACCTGTCATCTCTATGGATAAGAGAGAAGTTTATGACCAAAGCAGAACTAGAGAGGATCATGGGAAGTATAATAGATAATTTTGATTACATAAAATTAAAAAGTTTTTGCACAAACATCAATGCAACCAAAATTAGAAGAGAAGCAGGAAACGGGGGGGAGTGTTACAGCAAGTTTCTCTAATAAAGGCCTTATTTCTCAAATATTTATGGGAACTGAATCAAGTTTACAAAAAATAATACCCATTTCTCAATTGATAAGTGGTCAAAGGATATGAAAAGGTGGTTTTCAGAAGAAGAAATCAAATCTATCTATAGTAATGAAAAAATGCTCTACATCACTATTGATTAGAGAAATGAAAATTAAAACAACTCTAGGGTACCAGTTCACACCTATCAGATTGTTTAACATAACAGAAGAGGAAAATGACAGATGCTGGAGGAGATGTGGAAAAGTAGGGACCCTAATGCACTGTTGGTGTAATTGTGAACTAGTCCAACTATTCCAGGGAACATTTTGGAACATGACCGAGTAGACTATAAAACTGTGTATACCTTTTGATCCAGCAATATCACTATTAGGTCTGTATCCTAAAGAGATAAAAGAAAAAGTAAAAGTACATGTATGTACAAAAATATTTACAGCAGCTCTTTTTTGTGGTGGCAAAGAATTGGAAATTGAGGAGATGTCCATCAACTGGGGAATGGCTAAAAAAGTTGTGATATATAATTGTGATGGAATACTATTGTGCTATAAGAAATGATGAGCAAGATAGTTTCAGAAGACAACAACAACAACAATAACAGCAACAACAACAACAACCAGGGAATATTTATGTGAACTGATGCAAAGTGAAGTTAGCAAGACCAGGAAAACAATATTATAATGATGATTAAATGTGAAGGTCTTAGCTACTCTGATCAATGCAATAATGCAAGACAATTCCAAACAACTCATGATGGAAAATGCCACCTATCTCCAAAAAGAGAACTTATGAACTATGAGTGCAAATTTTTAAATTTTTTTATTCTGAGCTTAATAAATAAAACAAGCATTTCCATAACAAAATAGGATAAAAAAGAGGATTGCACATGAAACTGAAAATCTATTATGTACAACTTGATTTTCCTTTTGCATATATAATAAAGTTATCATGTAACCTTCTTTTCTTTTTCTCCCTCCCACCTTAGAGATAGCTGCCATTAGACCCAAACATGTATAAATATATAAATCCATACTATACATACTTCTATTTATCAGTTCTTTCTTTGGATGCAGATAGCATGTTCCTTTATAGGTCCTATGTAGTTAATTATAGTCCAAATGACCTGGTCATTCAAAGTTGATCTTAAAACAATATTTCTATTACTATATACAATATTCTCTTGGTTCTGTTCCTTTCACTCTTCATTATTTCATGCAAGTCTTTCCATGTTTCTCTAAAATCATTGAGCTCATCACTTTAAAAATTATTTAATATTTTATTTCCCCCAATTACATGTAAAAACAAATTTTAGCTTTCATTCTTCTTAATTTTGAATTCCAAATTCTCTCCCTCCTTCTCTCCCCTCCCCCTTCACTGACAGCATCTTGCTCATAATTCTTTATAGCACAGTAGTACTCACAACCATATACCAAAACTTCTTCAGTCATTCCCTAACTGATGGGCATCCCGCAATTTCCAGGTCTTTGCCACCACAAAGAGAACTGTTATAAATATTTTAGGACATGCAGTTTCTTTTCCTTTCCCCCTAATCATCTTAAGAAACAAACCTAATAGTGATATTTCTGGGTCAAAAGATACAGGCAGTTTTAAAACTCTTTAGGCATAATTCCAAATTGCTCTCCAAAATGGTTAGATTAGTTCATAGTTCCACCAAAAATGAATTGGTGGAATTTTTCCAATTTTTCCATATTCCCTCCAACATTTATTGCTTTCCTCTTCTATCATTTTAACCAATCTGATAGATATAAAATGATATCTCAAGGTAATTTGCATTTCTCTAATCAATAATAATTTAGAGCATTATTTTCCTATGTCTATAAATTGTTGATTTCTTCATTGGAAAACTGCTTGTTCATATCCTTTAACCCTTTATCAATTGGGGAATGACTTGTATTCTTATAGATTTGACAAAGTTCTTTATATATTTGAGATATGAGACCTTTATCTGAGAAACTGTCTATAAAATCCCCCCTCCCCAATTTTCTGCTTTTCTTCTGATCTGGGCTACATTGGTTTTTATTTGTACACAACCTTTTAATTTAATTTAATTTTATGTTATTGAAATTATCTATCTTACACCTCCCAATTCTATCACTTGTTTTTTCATAAATTATTTGCCTACCCATAAGTCTGATAAGTAATATGTTCCTATCCTGGGTGCAAATTGAAATATAATCTTTTCACTTTTTTTGCTTTTGTTTTTTTGCAACATGGCTAATATAGAAATATATTTTGCATAATTTCACATGTATAATTGATATCACAGCTCTTATCTTCTCAATAGGTGGTCGAAGGGATAGAGGAACAATGAGAATTTTAAACTCAAAATTTTTTTAAAATGTTAAAAATAAATTTAAAAAAATTTAAAGTTAGGAGACAAGGACTAAATCCTCAGGAAGAGTTATGTTTATCTCCCCCCTCCCTGGCCATATGTCCCAGAAGTGCATGGCTTCTTCCTACTGTACCTATACTTTCTTGTTTTAAGGAGAAAGGGTACTAAGGATGGCTACCACCTTGTAAGCTTCAAAAGATCAGGAGAGCAAGTCACCAGAAGTTGGGGAGATGGAGTCCAGGCTGGGACTTACCAGAAGTTATATTGTGAGGAATGAAGTTGAATCTGTTGACACCAATGGTAGGGGCACCAACTCATCCATCCCTTGACCATGTTGCATCCGGAAGTGAAGCTGGAATGCCAAATAGAAACTGCCTTAAGTTTGAGACCACTCTTCAAGGGACTATAAAGAGAATTAAAGAAAATGTGTCCCCAGGAGTTGTGGAAGGATGTTTATACTTCGTTTATCTTTAAAGTAAATATCCCTCAGTAAAGTTAAATTGAAGGTATGGGGGGTATGGGGGTGTGCATAACAAATGCTTAAGGTATACTCAAAATTGCTAGGAGGCTTTTGGCTGTCTATATCTGCATATGAAAGGGCAAGGAAGGAGGCTGAGCAGACTGAGGAGAGAGTAACCTTACCCACTGGATCAGCATTGTTTCTGTGCTTTTTGCCAACTTTATCGTCTAGTCTTCAGTGATTGAAATTGGACAGCTAGGTTGACTAGAGCATCAGACTTGGAGTCAGGAATATCTGAGTTCAAATCTGGCCTCAGATATTTAATAACTGTGTGACCCTGGGTAAGTCACTTAACCTCTGTTTGCCTCAGAGTCCTTACCTGTAAAATAGAGATAATAATAATAGCACCTACCTCTCAGGGTTGTTGTGAGGATCAAATGAGATATTTGTAAAGCACTTGGCACATATTAAGCACTATATAAATATTAGCTATTATTATTGGGAGAAATATTAAATGCTTACCACATGCTAGAATGAGGCCTCTAACAGAGGAATCCAAGTCCCTGGACCAGGGACTCCAAAGAAAAGATAAGCCTGAGAGCACTAGGTTTCCTTTAGAGAGTTCATTGCCTGCAGCTGAACATCGCCTGCTGGGGAAATGTGAGGTTCCAGTAGTCAGGATTCTAAACATCCATGACATGAGAACAAAAGGGGAATTGAACAAAGGTTTTTGCCTTTAAAAAAAAGAGTTTTATGATAAAGCAAGCCTATGAATTTTAAGCACAAAGAACATGGCACTCTCTGCTCTTTTCCCTTGACAAAGAATGAATTAAGTATTTCAAACTAAGTAGAAGCTTAAGGTGACAGAAAAAACATATAGAACAATGTGTCTAACAAGGTACATACAACACGTCCACAGAGCAGAATCCAACAGAGAATCTATAACTAGCTAAGCAGTACATGGCATAGGCTACAGGACCAGAGGGAAGGAGGCCTAACACAAGAAAGATAATGATATCTGTAGAAGACATCAACTTTAAACTGCTCCTCCTTATGTGTGCCATAGCCACACATATTCCTTGCATGAGGGTCCATTCTGCCCACTGATGTTGTGTATATTTATGAGACAGTTCACTGCAACAAGCATTTATTAAGCATTAGGCACTGTGCTAAGCACTGAAAATGCAAAGAAAGGCTAGAGCAGGTTCTGACCCTAAGGAGCTTCCATTCTAATGGGAAGACATTATGTAAATAAATTAGTATGCACAGGATGTAACTAAGTGGCACAATTGATCCTGTCAGTCCTGGAGTCAAGAAGACTCATGTTCCTGAGTTCAAATTTGGCCTCAGACACTTAATAGCTGTGTGGCCCTGTGCAAGTCACTTAACCGTATTTGCTTCAGTTTCCTCACCCGTAAAATGAGCTGGAGAAGGAAACGGCAAACCACTCCAGTATCTTTGCCAAGAAAACCCCAAATGGGGTCATGAAGAATCAGACATGACTGAAACACCTGAACACTACAATATGCATACAGGGCAAATGGAAAATAACCTTAGAGAAAGCTCTAGCAGCTTCAGAGAAAGACTACCTGCAAAAGGTGTTGTTTGAGCTGAATCGTGAAGGAATGTGGAGGCGAGTAGGCAGAGCATTCCTTATATAGGGGACAGCCAGTGTTCTGCATGAGGAAGAGCAAATAAGTCAGGATAGCTCTATCCTAGAATGTGTGGAGGGTAGTCAAATGTAAGAAGATTGTAAAGGCAGGAAGGACCAGGCTGTGAGGAACTCTAAATGTTAAAATAAAGGCCCTTATATTCAATGTAAACTGGAGTCTATTGACTGAGGGGAGGAGGTGACTTGGTCAGACCTACACTTTAGAAAAAGTGGCAGCTTTCACTTGGGGTAGCTCCGTGGAGGATGATTGAAGTGAGGAGGGATTTGAGAGAAAGAAGCCAATTAGAAGTCTATTGCAGTCATCCAGGGTGGTGGCAATGTGCGTGGAGAGAAGAGAATTGTACAAGATTTATCATGAAAGCAGAAAACCCAAGATTGAGCAATGGATTGTATATGTGGGGTGAGTGAAAGTTAAAAGTTGAAGATGACAAGTTGAAAATCTGGTTGACTGGGAAGGTGGTGATGCCCTCAAAAATAATAGTTTAGTTCAGAAGTGGCACTTGAAGGGAAAGATATGAGTTTTTGTTTTGACAAGTTAAGTTTGAGATGCCTACAAGACATCCAGTGTAAAATGTCAAATGATGATGTCAAACTTGGGCTTGGAAGAAGACTAGAGGTGGATAGATAAATCTGGGAGTCATCTGAATGTAGGTGACAACTGAACCTATTGGCGCTGATTATATCACCAAGAGAGTCAGTGTGGAGAAAAAAAAAGAGAGAGAAGAGGGTCGGGGGTGGAATCTTGCAGGACAATAGATGTCTGGAAAAGAAGATTGAGAAGGAACAGGGAAGTAGGAAGAGAACCAGCAGACAGCAGTGTCACGAAAAACCAAAGAGGGTAGAGTAGCTAGGAGGAGATTGTGATCAGTGGTTTCAGATGCTGCAGAGGGATAGAAAAGAATGAGAACTGAGAAAAAATCATTTGATTTGTGGAGAGATATCCCCTTAACAGTCCCTGGGTTCTACTGTTATCCATGAAATGTCAAGAATTCCAGAAGAAAGTGTCCAATATGTTAAGTGAGCCTCCAATGAAAGATTCATGAAAGGATATGGACAAGAGTTGCACAGGATGAGAAAGCATGAATGGGTTGAGAACTGTATTATTTGGAGGAACTACCTACATTAATGAAATTAAGGATTTCTTAGGATATTGAAACATTATTTTGCCAAAAGCATTTTCTCAGACCACAAAAGACCAACAGGTCACAATCATGGACCCCTTCCCTGTGTCCCACTTCCATCTCTCTATTGTTCTCAAGCCTGGGAGATGCTTCACTAGTAAGAATTGTTGCTAAAGATGCTTTCTCAGAAATTAGGAATCTACCACATTCTCTTGCTACACCTAAGGCTCTGACTTTTTTTTAATCTCATGAACTCCTTAGAACATTCTCACAGTTAACATAGAGCCTGTTTGACTACAACTCCTGTAAGAAGATGTTCTTACAACATGAGTACACTTTTACCCCTATGTAAGATGCCCTTGTCTTCATCAATGTTTTTCCCAGTTTAAGGAGATAAATTTTCAACACAGAAAGTTGCCCAGTAAGCATTTCTTATGCAGGCTAAACAGGTTATCATCATAGTTCCCAGGCAATCTACTCTCAGTCCATCACTCTTAATATGCCCTCTCCACTTGTCTAAAGTCTTCCTATCCTTCAAGACCCACTTCAAATCCATAAAGTCCTCCACTGAGAAATGTCAAGATGTATAAAAAAGACCATTGTACAGGAAGCCAAGAGACCTGAGTTGGCTTTGTGTCAGCTAGGTGATGCAGTAGATAGAGCCCTGGGCCTAGGGTCAGGAAGACCAGAGTTCAAATTTGGCCTCAGACTCTTACTAGCTGTGTGCTCCTGGGCAAGTCACTTAACCTCCATTTGTCTCAACTTCCTCAGCTTCCAACTGTAAAATAGGGATCATAATAGCTCTCACCTCTCAGGATTGCTGCGAGGATTAAATAAGGTAATAATTATAAAACAATTAGAATAGTGCCTGGCACAGAGTAGGCACTTAATAAATGCTTATTTCCTTTCCTCCTCCTTCATTTTCTTCTTCCTTTCCTTCTTTTCTCTCCTTCTATTTGTATGACCCTGAGAAGAGTACTTGGCCACTTTGCTGGTTAAAATGAGAGGTTTGGACTAGATCAGTGATTTTTAAAATTTTTGTTTTCAGAAATTTTATACTCTTATGAATTATTGAGGACTCCAAAGAATTTTCACTTCTGTGAATTATATCTATTGACATTTACTGGATTTGAGATAAAACAGATAAAATGTTAATATATTAATTTAAAATAATAAATAAAATGCATGTTAACATAAAAACAGGTTTTTAATGAAAAAACTATATTTTCTAAAACAACAAAATTAGTGAGAAGAGTGACATTGTGTTAGATATTTTCACACACTCTTTAATGTCTGATTTAATGGAAGATAGCTGGATTCTTATATGTGTTTGTGCACTCAGTCACCTTTGCATTGGCTGAAGTAGATCACAAGAATCCAGCCTCACACAGATATATAGTTGGAAAAGGGAGGAGGATTTTAATAGGCAAATAACATCTCTGTATTATTATGAAAATAGTTTTGATCTTATGGTCCCCCTTAAAAGGTCTTGGTGATCCCCAGGCATCCTCAGGCCACACTTTGAGAACCACAGACTACATGACTAAGAAGCCTCTTCTAGCTTTCATGTGGTTTTAGTTCCAGCCCACACTGACCTGTCCCTTTTCTGAACTCCTGCAGCTCTTAATTGTACCATATAATTTGCTGCAAATAATTATGTTCTTAACAATTTTTGGTCTAATTGTTTCAATAACAACTCTCTTAGCTACACCCAGTTAAGAGCCTATAGCTCTTTCTAGATATACTTAGAAAGGCTAAGTGCACAAAGAGGAATTATGTGAAATAAGCCTGAAAAAAGAGGCAGGAGTCATATTTTGGAGGATTTTATATGCCAGACTGAGGAGTTTGTGTTTAACCTAGAGACAATAGGGAGCCTCTAAAGATCTTTGAGTAGAGGAGTGATACAATCAGACCTATGCTTTAGGAAGATTATTTTGGCAACTGTGTGAAAGATGGATTGGAACGGGAATATAATGGATGCAAAGAATTCAATTATTCATTCATTCAATATACATTTATTAGCACCTACTATGTACCAGGCACTGTGCTAAGTGCTGGGGGTACAAAAAGAGGCAAAAGACAGCCTCTGCCCTCAAGGATCTTACAATCTAATGGAGACAACATGCAAACAATATATACAAAATAAATAGGAAATAATTAAAAGAGGGAAAGCACTGGAATTAAGAGAGGTTAGGAAAGGCTTCCAGTAGAAGGTGGGGTTTTAGTTGAGACTTAAAGCCAGAGAGTTTATTATAATAGCATAGGAAAGAAGTGATGAGAGATAGCATTCTAATAGTTTCAGAAGTTTGTCTTGTCTTCCTAGATCTGTCGTAAATATTTTGAAGGCAGGGAATATGCCATGCTTTTTTTTTTTAACCTTCTTGCAACACCTGGCACAAAATAAACTATAGATACTTATTGAGGTGAATTGAATCTCACTACTTCCTTCAGCCTCCAGCACAAAGCAAAGTAAATGTTTTTCTAATTGGCTAAGAGACAGTAGAAGGGCTACTATAACCTGTGTGTATGGGGAAGGGGAGGATGGAAGGAAGTGGGGAAAGACAGAGAGTGGAGAGGATGTGAGAAGTCCCTTTACCAAAGTCAAGCTATAGTGAAAAGACAAACAGTGGGAATCCAAAGACCAGTATTTGAATCTCTTCTTTGCTAACACATTGTGTGACCTTGGGCAAATGACTTACTTCTCCAAAATTCAGTTTCCTTATCTCTAAAATGAGGGAAAACTAGGTGATCTCAAAGGTCCCTTCCAACTATAAAATCTATTATATTCATAATATAGATCCACCCCAGTCTATCTTACCCATTGAACTCTGGGAAAACATATTCTTCCCTCCACCCTTCCACATAAGGTCAATATGTTAAGACCCCTTCAATCAATCAATCAATGGTCAAGCATTCTTAAGTCTTGCCTACTATTTGTTATTCACTGGGCTAGGTGCTGGGGATACAAATGTAGCCCTTTATTAGCAATGTAGCTGATGAGAAATGTGGTTTTCCCAGGTGAAAAGAAAGTCTAAAAGATGATGGGAGTGGAAAACTGTGAAAGATGGCAGTGGTGTGAAGGGACAAGGAGAAGTCCAAGAACTTTGGAGTTTCAAGGACAGGAGAGAATCCCCAGGTGTGCAGATGAACTCCAGCACCAGTTCCAGCCAGTTGCAAATGAAGGATATTGGTATGCTGAACTGAATATAATCATAAGCAATTGAGCCTTGTCTGGTTCACTGACCAGCATAAGGAGGATTCTGCCTGGCGAGAACTTTGCTGTTGCCTTGAGTATTGACACTACTAGGACCTAGTAAATACATCCCCTTTCTATTTCCTCTCCACCCTCTGTCTCATCCCTAAGGAGTTTCCTTTTTATTTTAAATTTTGTTTATTTTCCATCTGTAATTTTATAATAAGGTTTGTCTTTAGATAAAGATAAGTTGATTTTTCACTCTAAGAGTGTTTCCTATAATGGAATAGAGCAAACATGCAATAGGGAAAGGACAAAAGGGAACCCATGAATTCATTGTTTTAGACTTAACCATGAGCCTATATTGAAGCTCATCCTCCCTCCTTCCCTCCTCCTCTTCCTCTATTTTCCCTTTCTTGTCTGTGCCCCCTCCTCCTCTCCCCACCCTCTCTCCCTCTCTCCTAAAAGAAAGACTTCAAAAGAAAAAGATAAAATAGTCCGAGGATCGTACATTCCATCTGGGAAACAACAATCAACATTTATTAGGTGACTACTACGTGTCAGGTACTGTGCTAAACACATACATATTTATGTATACACACATATATATGTAAATATGAAATAAAGACATAGTAAATAAAAGGTAATTTGTTGGGGAATTTACTAAGCTAAAGAAATTAGCAAAGGCTCCACGAAGAAGATGAGATCTGAGCTGAACTTTCAAGGAAGCTAGTGATTCTAAGAGGCAAAGGTAAGGTGATGAAAGTCACTAGGAAAACTTACAAAAGATGGGAATGACACAAGGCAAGGAGGGGGAAATCATCCACTTCCCTTTTCTTTTATTTCACAGAATCAACTCTAAACCATGTGTCCAGCGATTGCACATACTGTTGGTATCTCTGTGTCCAGGAGCAGCCCTCCTGAAGGGATGAATTTTATTGCTTCCTTGACTTTGGAACAGTTAAGACCATGGCTTCTAAGATGTTCAGAAATTGTCCTGGCACCATGTTGCTGTTCAAACTTCATAGAAACTACACTAAAGAATCTGCATCCAAATAGGAATTGATTAGGAACATGCAACCCCAGAGAACTACTTGAAAATACCCCAGCCGTAAAATCACAATGATAGACTGCTTTCAAGCAACTTCTTAATTTAAGATAGAAAGGATAGGAGAAGAGGAAAACATGAGAAATGATCTTCAGAGCTAGATCATTGATTTGGAGCCTAAAAGTTATCCAATTTAGCCTCCTCATTTTGCAGATGAGGAAATTGAGGCCCAGATAGATTAAATGAGTTACCCAAGGTCACACAGGTGGTAAATGGCAGAACTGAGGACCTGTGACCCTGTCCTAAACTTAAAGATCTTTTCTCTATAAAACACCACTTCTTTGGCTAGGAATAAAACACGTTTTGTCTCTGCATAATTCTGCTGAAGTCTAATCCTTCACTCACTCTCTCCTTAATCCCCTGCCATTTTCAGGATTGTCCATTTTGCTGAACCCATTCTCTCAAGGTTCACAAAGGACTCCTTAAATAGCAAATCCAGTGGTTTTATTTCTCTATCTTCATTATCTTTACTCTTTCAGCAGCTTTTGACTCTCTAATGCTATAATCTCCTAGTTCTCTTCCTACTTCTCTGATTTTTTCTTCAGTGTATCCTCTGCCAGAGAGTCAGTATGCATAGTACCTAGAAAGAGGATTCCACAATCCCAACAAGTTGAGTTCAAGTTCTTTCTCTGATACACACTGATTCTGTGACTCTATGGAAGTCATTTAACTCCCTTCCCCTCCCCTCTCCCCAACACACAGGCAACTCTTAAAAGTATAATTTGAACAATGGTATAGGGAGTTTCCTCAAAGGGGAGTTCCTATCTTCAATGATATTCCAAGTCTGAACAAAAAATCTTTGCTGCCATATTGGTCTTCAAATACAGTTTTGATCTTAACATTTACTTATTCAAAAATGTTCAGGATAAAGTCCCAGCTCCTTATTCTGGCAAACAAGACCCACCCAACTTGCCTTTTCAGATGTATCTCCTCTTACTGCCTTTATTGTTGTTCAGTTATTTTTCAGTCAACTCTCTGTGACCCTATTTGAGGCTTTCTTGGCAAAGATGCAGGAGTGGTTTGCCATCTTCTTCTCCAGCTCATTTTACAGATAAGGAAACTGAGGTAAACAGGGTTAAGTGACTTGCCCAGGGTCACACAGCTAGTAAGTGACTGAGGCAAGATTTGAACACAGGAAGATGAGTCCTCCTGACTCTGGACCTGACACTTTATCCACTGCACCACCTAGCTGCCTATTGGAATCTTTTTTCCCTACCTTCAAACCTCTACTCTTAGTTCCCCCTGTCTAGAATACCCCTCATTCTCCTCCAACTATCTAAATGAATACTTCAAGGCTCAATTTAAAGTTTTCCTTTTCCAAGAAATGTTTCTAATCTATCCTAGCTTACCAATTGCTGTAACTTCCCAGAACACTATCTGATAAACTCATTTGGTAATTCATTATGTATGGCCTTGTGGCATCTCTTGTACACTAACTTTTTATAAATGTGCTTTGTGGACCCAAATAAATTGCAACCTCTTTAGGAGCAAAGACAGAATCACATGTTCCTCTGGATACCCCCACAACACCTAGCATATAGGAGGCCCTAAATAAAAAGTGTATATTGACTGATTATTTAAGGATATCTTGTAAGTATAAAATAGGAAAGTCTCAGGGTTTGCACTATCCAAATCCAAATCAACCCCCAAACCTCACACACATGCACACCCTCACATGCATACACCTGCACATACAGTCCATCCTTTGATAATCACTCAGAATAAATAACCTTTGGAGGTCTTTTTCAGGAGCCATCAGATCTATGCATAATTAAGTAAACAGTCACCCTGTTTCAATCTCTGGGACACTGAAGAAGGTATCTTTTGTTCTTCAAGATATCTCTCTACTTTGCTCCCTAATGTCTGGAATTCCTTTGATAGACCAACAAAGACTTTTGTTAAACAAGTAAAGTCAAGGTTCAAAAGGAAAACATCAATGGGAGAGGAGACTAGTGACTTCTACTCATTCCTATTGGAGCATAATTACTAATCTCAGGAACCTTTCTGAGAGAAATTTGGGATAGGAGGAATCAATGAGTTGAGAAAGAAGCATTAAGGCCAACTTTGCCAACTTCTCAATTTTGCCATGTTCCAGGCCATGTTTTAATGAAAACCACTACATTTTTAGTGAACCTAAATCTAGTGTTCATCAAGTCTGGGAGTATTGGGGCAGAGGAAGATGAAAAGCTAGAACTTAGTCTCCTGGGAGCTAATTGAAGAAAACCTAACCTTCCTTCAAACCCCTATTCACTAAAAACCAGAGACATAATTAGCACAGGACCTCTGGGGCTTTGTCCCTGCGTGGAAAATTTAGAGGGTGAAAAAGAATTTCACACTGCACAATTTGGCAAAGTAAAAGTAGATGATGGGAGTCTGAGCTCAGATGCTAGCCAAAGAGCAGGGAAGAAAAGGTTCATTTCTGGGATGCTATAGGAATGGTGGACTATAGCTTATTTCCCTTGTTCCAGAAAGAAATCACCAAAGGAACCTTTTCTATCTCATGCCTTACTTAGGGCTCCCCTTCCCTTCCTTCTTTCTAGGAGGTCTAGCCATCACACTCCCCACCCCTACTAGTACCATTTCCCCCCAATTAGGGCTAATAATATTCCTGTTGTTACCTTACCATCCCCAAACTCTATGGAAAGGAGGGAATGTAGCAAGGGCTCTCTGGTGGAACAGAGAGAGCATGGTACCCCAAGTCTCATAGATTGGCAAGTCCAAATCCTTGCCAATTCTGAGATTCTGTAGCCACCATAACAATTAATCCTCTTTTCCCCTTCAATGGAATTTGTCTTATTGAGCTCTTGAAGCATTTTCACATCATAATTTGCAGAGCT
Source organism: Vombatus ursinus (assembly GCF_900497805.2). Classification (NCBI taxonomy): domain Eukaryota; kingdom Metazoa; phylum Chordata; class Mammalia; order Diprotodontia; family Vombatidae; genus Vombatus; species Vombatus ursinus. Next base: position 5,095,922 of record NW_020950326.1, on the reverse strand, counting down.
AATTTGAGGATTTGTTTCCAGGTAGCTTTCCCCTGGTAGCTGTTGCCCCCCCCCCCCCCATGAAGCATGTACTGCACACATATAACCAATATACCATTACTTATGCTAACTAGTAGAAGTAAACACTAATTAAACACTAATACTGCTCAGTGCATGCAATCGATCTTTGTTACTCAAAGTACACAAACAATACCATCCTCTAATAACAAACCACCAGCCTGAGTCTTAGAGGTCCCAACAAGGACTCAGAAAAGCTCTCTCCTCCCCTCTCCATGCCCCACTCTCAGGCCATCTATGTCTCCCTCAAAGGTGGTCAACTGGCCAACTCCATCAGTCAGCACTATCTTTAAGTCAGCAGGAGCTGTTTAGTTTCAAATATAGGAAATCTAGAAGCTGGCCTTGGTTATAGGCTAAAGGAACAGGCTAAAAGCTAAGGCTACAGATAGGTTTGTTTGTTTTTTTAAGTTTTAGTTATGGGTGTTCCTAAGTTTTATGCCACCTAATTTAATTGGTAGCTTGCTTCCAAATGACTGATAAAGCTGTTTATACTATTTTTTTCATTGGCAATCTGTCTTATCAGAAGGTCCATCTATGTTTATCAGTAATTTAAGAATACACACATGTTGCTTACTACATCATACCACATAAGTGTTTATCTTATTACTGAAAAGTAACTTACCCCAAACAGCTCAATCATGAAATGGAGATTTAAAACAAAATGGAATCAGTTATACTAAGATGATAAACTAATAACAAAACTTATTTTTACTTCAACCTATTGCCAAAATCCTGGGTTCCTTAAGAGGACAGACTGTTTCTTGTTTATTTGTTTGTTGCCCTTCTTTGTGTCTGTTGCTTTTAGCTTAGTGCCTGGAGCATAGTAGGAGCTTAATAAATGCTTGTTGACTGACTTACTGAGTCAAACATCCTAAGATAGCATTGATAGAAAAATGAGCACTCTTCTTTTCCTCATTTCCCCTATCTCCAAGCCTTTGTTGCTTCATGCTGGGGTAGATTAATACTCAAGTTCTGAAAGACCGATTTGGTTGTCAAAACAATGGCAATTCCAGTAAAATATAATTTATGCTGACTCCTCTGAGTCTGAATTTGGGCATGCTGAGCTGAAGGTAACCTCTGCTCTCTACAAAAACAAAGAAATTAATAATGGAAATATTTAGCCTAACTAATAAAAATAATAATAGCTTCCATTTATATGGTACATTATATTATTTGAGTGAAGACCAGCTACTATTTTCAGTGGTTTAGAAAGCCATTGTGTGTGCAAACATTAGTCTGAAAGATGAATGTGCTAATTATAAATGATTCTTATCTATTCATTAGTGCAATTTTCCCAAGCAATGCCTCCTGGACACTTTGGTGCCTTGGAAAGACTTAATTGGTGTGTCTCTGACAGAGGAACCCTGTAAGGATGTTTTAAGCAATCTCTACATTGCAGGAGGGTTGAAAAGCTATTTATTTTGCAGCCTCTAAAAGGTGAGCGAGCCCTTTCTGGCACTGTAATTCTGGGTTTATGAGAACATTGCTTAAGTTAAGTAGAGTAAGGAATATTTCTTGGCCCCCTTTTCCTCCTCATGAATGTTTAGTTAATATTTCCAGGTTCCAGGAATACTACAGCTAGGAGGGTCACTTTGGGTTCACCCCTGCAAAGGTGGGTGATAGAAGAGGGCAAAGTTTAAACTAGCCTATGAGGAGAGGAGATCTCAGTATAACTGAGTTACTCAGTATAACAAGTTCTGCAACTGAAGCAAGAACACCCCCCCAACCCCACCAGAAATCCTCCAGCCCCATCTGTCAACTCTAATTCTGAGTCACCCAACCCAGAAATTCAGTCATCTTCAGGGAGATAGAGACTTCAGAACCAGCCTTAGATAAGGATACGAGTGAGGGGCATGGGTGGGGAAGAAATTATCTTTTATCTAACCCTTCCCAGACCTAACATTTTTATACAGCAGGGCAGTCTTGAAGAGGCTTTTGCCAGGTATGGAAACATGGAAAGACAAAAATCATAAATCACAGAACGCTGAGCTAGATTATCTAGTCCAGGAGTGGGGAACCTTCAACCTCTAGGCCACATGTGGCCCTCAAAAGGCCATACTTGAGGACCTAGAGGGCCACATGTGGCCTCTAGGCTGAAGATTCCCCATCCATGAATGGCTTCATTTTATAGATGAGGAAACTGAGGCTCAAAGAGAGATGAAATTACTTATCTAATGTGAGTAGTAAAAAGTAAACTCAGGTTTTGCACCCAGGTCCTTTATGCTTAATTATGTATTCTTTTGTACTGGTCAATAAATTAGGGCCACTCGCTGTAATGAATTGATTGTGAGCTCTCTACGTCCACTTTAAGGGTTTTCAAATGAAGAGACTTGATCAATTTCTCCTAACCATTTCAAATCCCACATTTGGCAGCAAAGGCCTCTCTAAATGAATTATTAGGTGGTAATCCAGCCTCCATGCTAGGGAAGGAGAAAAGGAACAAATTCACACATGAGAGGTATCCAAAAGGTTTCTTAGAGGATATTCTTTATAGTTCATTGGAGATGAGACATGTATGCTGTGTTTCTCCAAATCTGTGCCCAGATTGGAGTAGTGATTTGGCAGCTCCCCCAAAGATGGCTTACTATCTTTCCCTTTTTTGCATAGGAAGAGTTCGGTCTCTGACATGTGTTAGGAATGCTCCCTCAGAAGGGTTCCAGGATGGTGATTGATGGGGAGAAGGTATCATCTCTTATGGTCAATTTCAAATATACAGTGTGGGTCTCTAAGTACAATAGTTGGTTGAGTGAATTGAACATATGGGATTGAAATGTTTCCTAGTCTACTCAAGATCAGCTAACACAAGCGGAAAAAAAAAAGAATATCTGTGATCTCAGGTATAATGTGTCTGTTTGGGCCCAGGTTTATCACAGTCTTTATTATTAGGCAAACATAAACATTTCAAAGTATAAGGTAGTCCTAGAACTAATTTTGTTCTAGATGATGATTGTATGAATAAATGACCCTAAGAGAACAGGCACAGCTTCTGAGTCTGAACTCCAAAGTCCTTTCCCCTAAAGAGCTTTTCCCTCTTTCTATCTTCTGCTGCCATTCACTGTCTCTTACCCAGCCACAAAGGAGTTTGAAAACCTCACACAGTTACCAACATCTAAAGAGAATTTTTAATTGTTCTTGTTATTGTTATTGTTGTTTAATTGTAATTGTTATTGGCTTCAGGAGACAACCATTTAATTTTTAAAGCCAGTCATGTAACCAGCTGAAGCTTTTTGGAATTTAGCTGAGACCTCCACAAAGTTTAACTCAGATAATTTAAGCTGGCAAACGTTAAAAAGAATTTCTGGCTTGTCTTTTTAACTTGTTTATGATGAGCATTTCCTGGTCAGTTTGCAAATTTTACTTTCTCTATCTGTTTTTTGATGTGTAAATCCTCACCTCCCTTTGGCGTGAAAATTCCAATTGTATCCATTCTACCTTGTCCTATGTAGGATTTTTGAAAATGTTACTCTTTTCTTTTTGTCTTAATCATGAGACTATGCTCAAAGCATTTAACAAACTGGTTATTAAAATGTCTTTGTATATTGCTAAGTGTGATTGGTAGCAGTACCTATAAAGAAATCCCTGAATATATTTATATCACCAACCATTATCACCCCTTGTACTATCCACTTTTCATTGTTGTCATTGAGTCATTTCAGTCATGTCCCTGGTTGGGGTTTTCTTGGCAAAGGTGCTGGAGTTGTCTCATTTGACAGATGAAGAAACTGAGGCATCCACTAAGCACCAGCAAATCCCATTTCCTAAATTTCACCAAGACCAGTAAGAATTAAAAAAAAATAAAACTTTACAAAGGTATTAAGGGGAGGAAGTACAATAAAGCCAAAGTGAAAAGAAGTATATTTAGAAGATTTTTAAAGGGATCTTTTGCAGTTAACTCCCTCTTTTTACACATGGGGAAAGTGAGGCTTTGAGAAGTAAAGTAACTGACCAGAGGTCACATAACTAAATAGTAGGAGAGCTTGGATGTGAACATAGATTCTTTGATTCTAAATCCAGTATTATTTCCACTCTACCATGTCTTGCCCCAGATGGTATAGCTATTTAATTGCTGGTTAGTACACATTCTAGTATAACAGGCTTCTCACTAAGCATAATGTTCCTCTCTTTAACTACGTGTGCATGCGTGTGTGTGTGTGTGTGTGTGTATCAGACCTGTCATTGTATTAGTGTAAGGAGCTCACAATGAGGAATTTCCTCCACCAATGAAAATTGATGCCTTCTCTATCTTTAAAGGGACCATTCTTAAAACTAAATTAAGGGACTGAAGTTCTGAGAATCTCAGTCCTTATTCGGTATGTCAGAGGGAGGTGGAAAGGACAGTTTAGGCAAGAAGGAGGCCAATGTCTGAAGCCGACCCTAGCTTAAGTAAGTGAAGTCCTTGTGGGTAGTCTAGGTAATTTTTACACCTTTTGTGATTATCTGGAATATGGTCTTTATTCTGGCTTTCTTTTCTGATTTAGCCATAGATGAGTCAAAAAAGAGAGCAGACATAATCTCTATTTTAGAGACTTGCCTGTGGCATTAAGAAGTTGTATCACCAAGGCTGAGTGCATCAGAGGCAGGGTCCAGCCCTCTCCAGCCCCCTTTCCCACACACATTCTATCTCCTCTCATGCATATTCTTAGAATCCCTAGGAGATACCATCTAGATTTACTCTCTCATTTTATAAATGAGCAACTTGAGATCCAGTGATTTTTCCAAGGTTAAAAAGGGTACAAAATAGCCATTATTTATGCAATATTTTAAGGCTTGCAAAGAAAGAGAATGAGGACCCTCTTTTGGCCACTGGGCCGACCACTTTCTTCTGGGAAGAGAAGGAAAGGGAAGGGAAGGGTGGGTGGGTGTGGAATATGAAAACATTTAGTTTCCAGGTTGCAGATGGAACTTGAAAGGAAAGAAAAGGAATTAATAGGAAAATGGATAGACACTAATTAGCCATGTGTCCCTGGGTAAATCACTTAACCTCTGTGTTCACCTCAGTTTCCTTATCTGGAAAATGGGGATAATAATAGTGCCTACTTCCAATATTTCTAAGGTACTTTGCAACTCTTAAAGTGCTGTATAAATGTTTAGCTCTTCTTTTTGTTATTGCCCTTCTTGTTGTTGTTATTATTATTATTATTATTACTTCTACCAAAGGGCCTTCTAGGTTTCACAATTTTCTGGAGGGACAGAAGTTGGGAAAATGAGTAGTACTCACTATTGGCCACAAGATGTCGCTTAAGGCCAGTATTTGCAAAAGACACTTCTGTCTGCTCAGGACACATCCCAACTTTTTCATAAGCCTGATATGGCCTTGGGTTTTTAGAACAGAAATTATGATGGTTTTTTTTTTTGCCTGACTTGTGGCTAAGCAAAAAAGAGAACAGGCTAAACAGCCACGAATAAATGTAAATTGCCTCAGCTGCCCATATGGATATAATAACAACAACAACAACAACAATAATAATAATACTTACGTAGGTCTTTATGGCTTGCAAAGTGCTTTCTGTATATTAACTCAGTGAGATCAGTTAGTTAAAGCCAGCATGCTCTCTGGACCTCGCTGTCCCATGTTCTCTAACCTTTCTACCTGCTTGCTAATGCAGCCCCTAATTTTATGTTAATACTGAACCAACCCACTTAAAATGCAAAATGCCCTGGGAGGGGAAAAGCCTTTACTTCAAAATATATTTATTACATATACACTAGGCAAAATACAATGCTAGAAAAGTTGCAATAATAAATACCTCCTTATTCTCAAATATCTCCTAGCTGTTATCACTGCTTTATTTATACTGTTTTTGAGAGATCTGGGAATAGCTCTGGAGACAGTGGGTGAATGCAAAGAGGACTTGTCAGTCTTTAGGAAGGAACAAAAATATAAAGAATAGATTAAATAATTCTGTATCACTTTTGCATGGGGGTGTATCTGGGAGCTGCAGAAGCAAATTGGAACTTTTAAACCCATCCAGATCGGCAACTCAGACACCACATTTGGAAACCGTATGACTCCAGAATCTGCCAGCTGTTAAAATAGCCCTCCAATCAAATTGTTCTTCTAGATGAGCCATGCTGGAAAAGGGCTTGACCCATTCTGGCTCCAGGGGCAGGGCCCTCAGCAATTGGGATATTCATTTGCACTGCTATCACAGATAGCATCCAATTTCTCAGTAGCTGAGTTGATGCTGTCTGATCCCAAAATCCTTTAGCAGTTTCTATTTTTGCAGTAATGGGAATTGTCTCAGTGCCTTTTCCCTTCAGTCTTGGGGAGGATTTGTGTTCTGTGGCCCTATAATCACTTATCTATCTCTACTTCAATGGGATGCCAAGAAGGACATGATAACATGCTATCAGTTGGATAGACAAGAAAATCAAGTCCAAAATCCAGGTGTTGGCACCAAAACTTCAGGAATTTGGAAACATCTGGATTTGAGGCTTAACTCCCCTCCCCATTTTTTCATCCAGATGTTTGACACCCTATGGAACACATGAAAAGGTAGGGACAACAAATAAAATTTTTAAAAATCAATACTTTATTTTTTCAATATTTTCTTAATAGTAAATTCAGATCTTAGTGAATGGTTGGGAGGGGATGGAGGATAAAAAGAAAATCAAATTGACCAAGTGGACCAAGATCCCAGTCATAGACATCCTTGTAGCATGACATGCTACAAATAAAACTATCAGTTATCTAGTGATGAAAAGTGTCCTTCCGTTACTATTCAATGGACAAGCATGGTCTCTCACTCAGGAATGCAGGAAATGGAAATCAGCCTCAACTGTTTCTTTCCCAAACACACAAGGGTTGGAAAATCACAGGTATTATACAGTAACTATTTTGCTTCCATATCATTTGGAATCTGCATTTGGACCATTTTCTTTCCCTTCTCTCACCTCCCCTCAATGGAAACTGGAATATTAAGAAAACTGTAACAATTGTAAGTTTCTTGAAGGCAGGGACTCTGTGTTATATTATGTATCACCTCATCTCCTTTAGCACAGAACATGTTTCACCGCTTAGAGTCTGCTGCTTGTGGCATGGTTTCTTAATAGCCCACTCACTTTTTCCAGATTTTCATGAGTTCTGGATAGCTAGTTTCCCACCTCAGCATCTTAGAGAGGAGGGAATGTTTTCTGGTTGATAATCACTTTATGGAAAACAAGATTGAATTTATAACTGCTGCTCTAACCTTATCTAGAACATCACTAGTCTCCCTAGAGGACTTATCTGATTTGGAGAAAGAGACTTGATGATGCTGCAAGAGTCTAGGGAGGGGCTGAGTCAAAGAACTTGTTAAAAAAGTGAGAAGAATAACTGATTCATACATATTTATCACCCTTTGCTTCCCCAAAGCACCTCTCCCACTCACATAAAATGAAACATGGAGGCTACAGCTATAATGCAACAACTAACTTTAACTCAGAAAAACAAGAAAACTTACAATTGAACTGCCTCTCCTAAATTTGCATGCCCCCCCATCATGAACATAGGGGATATTTGCACAAAATATACCCTTCAGTGAAACCTGAAGAGGCTCACTAGCTCAAAATAACCCAGCTTGGTTAAAGCTAACTCTTGATAGCTCTCTGCTGTTCCCAGGAAACGTGAATAAGATGCTGAAGAGTAAGTAGAATACAGAAAACAAGCCCTACTAGCTTCTGCTCCCAGGTTTCTGTCTCTATGGTATTGCTGCTGAAGGAATGAAATGAAATTCTGCTCACTTGAACATTTAACCTGAGGAAAGGCACCCTGTCTGTTTGAGGACCTTAAATGACCACTGAAGAAAAGGTTTCTTTGTGGTTCCGGTAAAGCAGGTTTCTTGACAAAAGAAACACTAGGAATTATAAGGAAGAAATCCATCAAGAAGGGAATCAACAATCACAACAGACCCTTTTGTAACTCCAAATGTTACAGGTTCCCTCCTTCAGTTGTTTTTTTTTTCTGGGACCTAGAGAGCTGATTTATCCAGCTATGAGAACCAGATGTAGCTCTACAGCAGGGGTGGGGAACCTGCTGCCTTGAGGCTACATGTGGCCCTCTGGGTCCTCAAGTGCAGCCTTTCAAAGCAGCAGGTTCCCCATCCCTGCTCTAGAGGGACTCTGATCTCCCCGCCCTCTATCCAGAAACTAACCTGACTGAAGGATGAGTAAGCTTGGAATTTTCTAGAATAGACTTTTATTAAGAAATTTAGAAAAACAATTCTTGTTTCATAGACGGAGCGCTGGATGAGACCTCATGATCATCTCTATTAGACAGATGAGGAAAGTGAGTTGCCTAATAGCCCCCACATGGAAAACAAAAGAAACAAGGACTGGAACCAAGATCCTGTGTCATCTATAGAGACAAAAACTCCTCTGTTTGGATCATGACCCGTCAATACCTTCTAATCCTCTAGAATGCTTGTATGTTCCCTTCCAGAAATCCATCATAGAAGATTTACTTGATGTTTTTGAAGGCTTTCCACAAATCTGGAGAAAAGAAACAACAAAAACACAAATGATATAAGATTGTGGGATATGTAAAACAAATCTATGAAAAGAGATACTGTTTGGGGCAGTTTGGTGACTCAGTGGATAGTGCACTGGCCCTGGAGTGAGGAGGACCTGAGTTCAAATCTAGCCTCAGGCTTTTACTAGCTGTGGACCCTGGACAAGTCACTTAACCCTGTTTGCCTAAAAAAAAAAAGGTATTTAGATAAAAGTGGAAAGGTAAATTGGAGTAAAACTATAGAAAGGTTCAACACTTTATGTGTATGTGTGTTCATTCTGACATTCTTTTCAAATACCCTATCTCTTTAAATTCTACCCATTCTTTAAGACCCAACTCAAGCCTTCCCTGATTCCCAATGGGAAGTGACCTCCCCCTTCTGTGAATTCCATAGCACTTTGCACCCTTCTTATGGAACATATCATGTTCTACTTTGTACCACAGCATGTCTCATCACTGCAAGCTTCCTGAAGCTCAAACACCGAGAAGCAACTTGATATGATGGAAAGAATGTTGAACCTGAAACTAGGAGAAAAGCAGGGTCCAAATTTTACCTTTGATCCTTGCAACCTATATGAGCAAAAATGAATCACTTAAACTCTCCAGAGTCTCAGGTTTCTTATTTTTCAAATGGATTTGATAATAATACCTTGAATGATTACTTTACTGGGCTATTATGAGGATCAAATATGATGCCTTATAAACCTGACGTTCTATACAAATGTTAGCTATTATTAGAGTATGTGCTTGATAAATATTGTTTTAGTTGAAATGAATGTTTAGCTGCCTAATCTAGTGCTGAAATATTGGTCTGAAATGTTTATATTCAGTGGTATTTCAGTTGTCTCATGAGAACATGATCTTTTGAATTGCAGATTTCATGTTGTTTAGCATATCCTACTTTATATTAGAGTTATTATTATACTTGTTTTATTCCTTTTAGTAGACTATAAGCATTTCAAGGTCAGGAACTATTTCTGATTCATTTCTGTATGCTTAAAGAGGGTCTAGGACAGGACCTGGCCCATGGTATGTCTTGAATACATGCATATATATATATATATATATACACACACACATATATGTATATATATATACATATTTAGTTCATAGAAAATTTAATTTTCTAATCACATGCTGAAATATCAGCCCAAAATATTTACATTCAGTGGTATTTGGGCTGTTTCATTATGTGAACATGAACTTTTGAATTGCCTGATGTTTCAGTGCTTAAAGTTAAGAAAATGAAAACCCAAATAAAGAGGCTCTGAAGCGCAGATGGCATGATGCTGATAAAGAGGATCAATACAAGGCTGCTCTTTAGGTCACATGAAACCACAGTAGCTTAAATGGAATCCGGGAAGAAAGAACATTGATAAGCAGCTGACATGTCATGTAAAAGAGCAATGATGTCTGAGCCAGAGGAGCTGGATTTGAACCTGGTCTTGACTACTTGAATCTGCATGGCCCTCTGTAAGTTACTATACCTTCTCTGGGCTTTATTTGCCTGAGTTAAAAAAAATGAAAGCGTTACAATGAGAAGTCACAATTTCAGAGAATGAACGAAGCATACTGCCTACCTTCTGACAGAGAACTGATGAAATGAAGATGCAGAATAAGTTGTACAGTTTTCTTCATGGCCAACTTGGAGATTTGCTTTGCTTGGCTGTTCCTATTTGTTAATAGAGTTTTTGCTTTTATTGTTGTTGTTGTTGTTTTTGCTCAGTTGGTGGGGAGAAGTGAAAGAGAAAATTAATGGTCATTAATTGAAAAAAAAGTTTAAAAATAAAACAAAGGCATTAAGCTAGATGAGTGCGTGACCAATATGCTAAAGAGGAAAGAGCCCTGCATGTGTTGTCAGAGAACCTGGATTCAAATTCTGCCTCCACCACTTACACCAATATCTGTGGGATCCTGGGCAAACCACTGAACTTCTCTTTGTTTCAATTTCCTTATCTGGAAAATGAGGGAGTTGGATGAGATGACTTCCAAAGTCCCTGCCAGCTCTAAATTTATAACCCAATGCGGAACCACAGAACCATAGAACTCACAACCTTCAGGAATCACGAAAACATAGTATAATGACTCCACTCCCTTACATCCAAGAAAGAATACATCAAAACAAGAAAACTTTTTCCTAGTGTTAAATGTCCCTAAAGATTCCATTGTTTCCTTATGTTCTAGTTTCTTCTCTGAACTTCCCCAATGTTTTAAAGCTTAATATGGTGAACTGGTCAAGGCATAGAATGAGCATGAATCCTGGGCAAAGGCAGATTTCTAAAGTCTGTGTATGTCATCTCAGAACTGAATATGAGAGAGGTTTGCCTGAATTGCCTTTGAGAAATCCGCATATCACTTTCAGTGAGTTTAAGTATCTCCTTGACTCAAAAAACCCCACATTTTAAAAACACTAATATTGTAGCATATGGTTGAGAATAATGGAGTATGCTAAAATCTTTAGAGTCCAAAGACAGCATGGTTGGCAGGCAGAATCATCTGACCAATGATATGAAGCAAAAGATATGGAAATGTAGGGCCAGAACAGGAGGTTAGCTTGTCATGGAGCTAAAGTGAAGGAGAAGAGATTAACAAGGTGAGATTGACACTGATACCCAGAGTGTGAAAGGGCTTGGAGGGGTGATTCTTCACATTTTTTTGCTCTCCAAACCCCTACACCAACAACAACAACAAAGAGTGATTTTAACTCCAGGGTCATTTAATATACTACACATAATATTCACTGCTTAATATTCCATTAAAGATTTTTTAGCATAAACCCCTAGGATCATCTCAAATCCCCAAGAGGTTCAAGAACCAATAAATGGGAACCACTGGCCAGAAGAAGGCTTCCAGCAAGTTGGATAGATCTTCTAAGTTGAATTTATTTTATTTTATTTTATTTTCTAGGTAGTTAGGGTTAAGTGATTTGCCCAGGGTCACACAGCTAGTAAGTGTCCAGTGTTTGGTCTGAGGTCGGATTTGAGCTCAGGTCCTCCTGACTCCAGGGCTGGTGCTCTATCAACTGCACCAGCTAGATGCCCCTGAGGTAGAATTTATATAAAAAAGATCCACTTAAGAATCACACAGGATGAAGAAGCAACTATAGGTTGTGATCTGCTGGAAGGGGCACCCAACCAGATCCTTTGATGTATTCAAATATACTATACTGAATCAAAAGTGAAAATTCTTCCCCTTAAGGGAACAAAAAAAATTATATTTATATCAGATTATCTCTAGTAATAAGCCTGTCAAGTAGGTTTAAAAAAATATTACTTTCACTATTTTACAAATTAGGAAACTGAGGAACAAGGGTTAACCACATAGGTTAAAAATCACATAGTACTGTAATAAGGATTCGAACTCAGGTCTTCTAATTAAACAGATACATGTTCAGTGTTCTCTTTCTGTATCATGTCCTTTATTTTCACAATTTTGTTCCAAATACTCTTTGGAGAAGGAGTTTCCCATTAAACTGCATAGATGATAAAGTACTCCAGAGCTAGCTTGACTGAAAGGTATTTCTTAGTAAAGATGGAGATTTGCTTGCCATACTCCCCACAAACAGACTGGACCACATTTCCATTGTTTTTTTTTTTTCCATGTCCCATGAATTCGGTGAGTGGACTGTAACTTACTCTTCTTTTGCATTCTCCACTGGACTTACAAAGTTCTTGGCATAGTCAGTACACATTCAGGATTTATTGAATTGAAATAGAATGAATGTTATTGAAAATGTTCAGTCTAAATGCAAATGGAAATTGATAAGACAAATTGAAGAAGTTCAGAAGTGCCACCTTGGCTCAAGAATTTCCAGGGTACACCATTTTGTGACAGGGGCATTTGTGGAAAGACCTGTTTATTTTTATTTGATGTCAGTCTCACAGGTAAGAAAATGTCTCAAACACCCCTTATTTTCCATGTTGTTGTTCAGTTGATTAGTCATGTCTGACTCTTAATGACCCTGTATGGGGTTCTCTTGGCAAAGATACTGAAGTGGTTTGCCGTTTCTTTCTCTAGTGGATTAAGGGAACCAGAGGTTAAGTGTCATGACAAGGGTCACATAGCTAGTTAGTGTCTGAAGCCAGATTTGAACTTAGGTCTTCCTGACTCCAGTGCTCTATCCACTAGTTGGATATCTAGCTGCCTTTATATACCATATAGCTCCATTATCTAGGTATAGATAATGGACAGTTTCTGGGAAGGTATATTTCAAATTTATCTCATGAGGAAATTTTAACACAGAACCTGTCTTTTTGTTTCTTATACCCATTGGACTCCAAAACCACACACAAAAAGTGGCTTGTATCAATTTCTAGGCAGGTAGAAGATTGAATTGTCAGTCTGCATTTCCTGCCCAGACACCTCAAGTCTTCAGACAAAAGGTCTGGGATCCCAACTATATATTCCACCAAGAGACCAGAGCTGATCAAAGTGACAGCCAGATCAAATTTGGAATCTGGAATCTCCTGAGTACAGGAGTGTAAGCAGCCCCCAACTTGATCAAACACTGTAGGTTAATTATACGTGCAGCAGAAACCTTTGGGGAAGAAGGGCAAGGAACCTTTCATTAGTGCATGTAGAGCTTTCCATCAACGTCTTGCTCAGGAATGGAATGTGGGGAGTCCAATCTGGGACTTTATATATCTTGCTGCAGGGCTGGGAGTGAATGAGGAGTGCCATTCAATGGTGAATATCCCCCATTCTCCTAACCCAAGCCTCGGCTGCAAATGGCCCTACCTCTAGACTCTTTAAGGATGAGCTCCGTGGCACATAATTACTACTATCATGATTATTATTAGGATTAGGCATTTATATGGCATTTATTATTTTCAAAGCACTTTATAGCAGTTTAATTAGTTATTTCTTGCAACATTCCTGTGTGGTGGGTGGTAGTCAAGTTTCCACTTTATAGGTGAGGAGACTGGCAGTAAGAGAGAAAAAGATGCTGCTTGAAAGGTCACCAGACAAGTGGGAATTTGAAGTTGAGTCCTTTGGCTTGCATCCCTCTGGTGACATGGCTAAGATAAATAACCCCGGTTCAAGTCAAGTTTTGTCACACCAAACATTATATCATTTTCCACAGCTGAGGATACTGCTTCCCATTGGAGGATTCTCCCAGAATGGTATCTTTTTCCTTGATGTATCTTTGGCTTGAGGGCCAGACACCTCTCACAAAATGTCTCTGTCAAGTTCCAATTTCACATTTATTCAAAAGTGCTGACACCTTTTAACTGGCAGGATGACTCCCTTTCCAAACCTCTCCATTAAAAGCATCTATAAAACCACAGAATTATGAGACTCAAACATGTCAGCTTCTGATAGGAAGTTTTTAGCATCTGACAAATCCTGAAATTGGTCTATAAAAACATAGGAGGATGGGGATAGGAAGGGGAGGTGAGGAGGGTGGGGGGAGTCAGGGTCTTACCTCTAAGCTTGACCAGAGGCTTAAATATCTGGCAGAAAGATTAGTGGAAACTTACTTTCACCTAATCTTCCCCTTATCCCTCCAAGTGTTACAGGAGGCAGGCAAACTGAATTGTGTCCACCTCCATGGTACTACATGCTCCATCTCTGGGTATAAAAGGATCCACTACCCTTCCTGATTTTATAAGGGGGAGGGAAGAGACACAGGAATAGACAGAGAGACAATGAAAGAGAGGGATAGGGAAACGGAGACAAAGAGAAACAGAGAGAGAGAGAGAGAGAGAGAGAGAGAGAGAGAGAGAGAGAGAGAACATCTTAGGAGAGAAACAAGGTGTTCCCCAGCTGCTCCAAGCCTAGGACTTCCTTAACTGGTACAGTCTCACTTGTAGAAGAGGATCCGAGGACAATAAATAATTGCCCTCTTTCCTCGACATCTGGAAATTTCCCACAGGCGGTTCAACTTTTCTCACTCAAAAGTCCCCAACCTCCCTCACATGGTTCCAGGTGAAAAGATACCACTTGGAAAAGAAAGGCCAGTTCGTGCCGGTTGGGGAAAGGGTCAGAGAAACCGTTCTGTTTATAGCTCTCCTTATGAAGTTGCAATAACTACTTACCTCATAGGGTTGTTTTGAGGAAAGCGGCTTGGTAAACTACAGCACAGTAGGAGCAGTTGTTATAAATACACCATAGGGTGAGGGAAGGAGCAAGGAGAAGTCGGGGGTTAATTTAATCTTCTCTCACCCTTCCCTCTTTACTTCTCATTTCTTTTGTTTACAGCATTTAGAGTCTAAATTCCTCGAGGGTAGACACAGCAATTTCCACTCCACCCTATACCCACGCTCCTAGTCCCTGGCTCCTTCCAGAATGGGCTTCGAGTCCTGGGAATCTGGGTGTACCCTGTGACTGGCTCTAAAACGGATCAGGGAGCCAGAAGCATCCTCCACTGTTCCCCCAGCAGCAAAGGCCGATTATAGGAAGACAGTTTCTTAGTTTTTCCGTCCTCCCCTCCTTCAGTCATGGACTCTTTTTCTGACCCCTGTCCCTAAACACCGCACTCGCCATTCCAGAGACTTCGTTGGGGGCGGGGGCGGGGGGTGGGGCAAAGGAACACAGCTCCAGGAGAGCAGACTGTCAGCTAAGTCCTTGAATTGAGGTCTCCGGGAGGAGAAACGCTGGGACCTTCTTTCTCTTCCTTCCAGACACTTGTTTCACTAGTCTTCGGGCTTTCCGAACCTCGCTTCCTTTTGTGTACAGTCTCTCCACTCCCCCCCCCCCCCATCTCCCTGCTCCTAGCCTCGGAGCCTCGCTAGCTCAGTACTTTCTATAACATTTATTTCTCCCACGCCAGGCCCACTTGGTTGGTCCTCGCCAGCTGCTCACTGCGCCCTCTGACCCCAGCAGGCCACCCTTCTCCTGGGCAAGTAAGGAAGCCCCACTGAAACAATTCACTTCAATCCCAGGTAAAAGCAGAAGCGGATTTTGCCCCTTTACTGGGCAGGATTCCCCTCCCCGCTCCGGAAATAACGAGAACTTGGCCAGCTCCAGAAAGTTGGGGATTGGGGAGGGGGAGACGACATCTGTCTACACATGCTCTCTCTGACAATAATTCTTCCTACCGTCTGGGAGACAACCGGTTAATGCATTTCGCTTTCCCACCCCATCATCATGTCTAGCGGGGGTTTCTTTAGCAAAGCCACATTCTTACCCAGTTGTGTATTATATTAAACGTAACGCAAGAGTCACGTGACGGGTGGTTTGGGGTTGCTGAGCCATTGGGCTGTCCCTGGTTGCCTCCCTCTCATCCTGTCTTACTGGCTTTCTAGCTGTATCTCTTTGGTTCTGCTTTTTAATCCAAACGTTTGGAACGAAAAGTGCAAAAGGCAGTCCCCAAATATCAATTTTAAAAATCAGCAACATGGCAAACATCCAGATATTTGGAAATATGAAGCAATGAACTGAGCTTTCCACTTTTCATCTCAATGTTTGATTTTAGAAATAGAGGTTTATGTCTCTTCCCTTCTGCTGTGCATATGAGTGTGTTTTTTATTTATAACTAGATCTGTGTTCCTGCCCATGGGCCCCTTTCAAGGTTATGATTCTTGGAAAACTTCCAGCTTACAGAGGTGGGGAAAAAATAGCCTTTCCAGTTCTTCCACCTTCCCATGTTCTGGGACCAGAGAGTCCCAAACTATACTGTCCACACAAACAACGCTAGACTAATGCAAAACTCCCTCCTCGACATCTTCTGATGTCTGACCCATTCGCCTTAACCCAGCCTGATTTGAGTTCCTGGGCCCGGAGTCCTAGAGCTCCGTCTTTTCCGGATCATCCTGGAGAAAACCTTTTTAGGGGCCATCTAAGGGCAGAGATTGGGGAGTCGCTGGACACAACTCTCAAGTAGGGTTTGTGGCCAAGGAGAAGCTCCGCTGCCTTCCGAGTTGCTGTGTATGGGGAAACTTGAACGTTGGGATTTTTAAAAACCCGGGACTAGAGGCAACTCGGACTGGCAAATTATGAAATCTGCCAACTCACACACATCTTCTCTTCCCATTCTCAGAGCAGAAGAGCGGAATTGTAGATAGATTTTTCATTCCCAGTTTAAAACTATCTGGCAATACCCCCACCCTCCCTTTCCTTTCTCTTCCCGGTCCTGTCTTCCAATCCTGGAGAGAAGAAGGGCAGTAATGAGAGGAAAGGACCATTCATAGTATTTAAGAATCAGTAATAGCGACAGGGCCCTGGCCCTATGGTCCTTTTCAGTGGAAAATCTCCCGTTTTTTGATTCTGAATCTCACTGAATCAGGGCAAGCGGTGGCTAAAGGGTAGCACTCCCTCCCACCTCCCCGCCCCGCTATGTAATAAGGTCTGCATGCTATAATTCCGAAAGGCACCCAGAGTCCTCATCTCCGGATGGCCAGAAAGTCTCAGTTCATTTCCCAAATCACAGTTTGCTATATCTTATCTTAGTGTGGTTTTCTTTCGATTCAATAGAGTTTTTGGATCCCCGCAACAAAAACAACATGTGGGTGACAACGGGTGTTTGAAAAGGCAGCAATTAGGGGGCAAACTCAGAGTTTAGGAGACTTAGAGGGAGGCAGTCTAGCAGGCCCACTTCCAGGCTTTCCCGAGAGGCGCTCATAGAGGAGGCCAAGTGGAGAGACTGTGGTCGGTTTGGAAGGACAAGCCACAGTGCTGCTGAAGGCTCGGACCGGATGGTAAATCTCCCTCCCTAACAACGGAGGAATGACAAATCGTCGGATACTTCTGCCCTAGCTCTGGTCTAGCTGATGCCCTTTCACTCCCTACGAAGCCATCTTTTCGCCTTCTTTTGACAAGTAAATCATGCCCGCAAGTCACATGGAATATGCACAATTTGGGGAGGGAAGTAGTATATTTGGCAAGTTGAGTCTCATTCCTTAGCTTGGGCCCTTTTAAGGCAACCTAAACATGTTAAGCAAAGTGGAGAATTTAAATAAGCTCTGGAAAAATCAATTTCCAGGTAAAGAAATAAACTAAAACAATAACAACAAAACCACCCCATTTTTTAGACTTTTATTTTATTGTACTGAAATTTTAAGTGAAACATAGTTTGAGGCCTGGATTACTTGACTAATTGCTTCATTTCTAGGTTTTACTTTGTACAAGCAGACACAACAAGTTAACTTTGTCATTGGACTCAAGATTCTGCAAAACCTCCCGGTCCTGCTTGAGTTCAATGACTCGATTTGGAGGCTAGTGGTGCACCTACCTCATTGTAGGTTAGGATTTTATTTTATTTTATTTCGTTTCAGCCTTCTAATCCCTCAGTCTTTTCATTTTGTCTTTTCCATGGATGATTTTTCAGGTGCCATATCTAAAAATGTTGTCTCCCCATCCTTTGAGGTTTTGAGGAAGATGTGGGAGGGTGATGAATTTGGGAGAAATGCTCTGAACAGATAGAAATACACGAATACCATCCCTGGATAGTAGAAAGAGCCAGTTTAATCTAATTTAACATCTATTAAGTATCTGTTGTGTGCGAGATGCTATATTAAATTCTGGGTGTATGTAGTGGCATATGAAAAACAAACGAGACAGGTCACTGCCTTTGAACAACCTACAGATTATCAAGTTGAAGTGTGTGCATAAATAGATAAACACTAGGCGAATCATCTTCATTCCTCTAATGAACTGCAATATAAACTTTAAGATTAATTATGCGTAGTAGGAAATTATTCCAATAATTCAAGAAAAAATGCAATTCCAGAGAAATATCAAGGTGTTGAGGGAAATGTTTTTGGACTTGGGAGGGGCAAGGGGACAAAAGGGCATTGAGAGCCTAACTTCATGGGAACAATATGTATAATTTATTTCATATATCATATATAAATTGTACAGGATGCATGTGTTATACACACGTGAGCTTTCTTTCCTTCTGCAAGATGATATGGCAAATACAACCAACTCCAAGAATAATTTCTCTCCTCACTAAAGTGTCAACGTATAACTTTAGACGAAGTTCCTTCCTAATCCGTATCTCCAATAATCAGTCTACCTACAGAATACAGTTTCTGGACCAAATATAGTCTTGATTGGGCAGAAAATCCCCAAGAAGTGACCTTTGAATCCTCTCCAGTTTGGTCAAACACAAATACTTGGCTCAGCGAATCCTTACCCCTAAATTTCCACAAACACCTGCAAGTTCTACAAACTGACGACAGGTGGCGCTTTCCTCACGAAAATGGACCCCCGGTTCCGGGAAGCCTACTGAACCTCTGGTTGGAAGGCCAGCTGGTATTTGTCTGTATTGGGAAGAGGAAGAGAGTGGGGTTGAAGGCAGGAAGGACTCAAAATTGGGCTAGAAATAGACAGCCTGGGCCCTCCAAACTCTAGGCTGAAATTTGGAACCCTATTTCTACCTCTCCTTTTAAAGGGGGAAAATATATATACCTCTGCTTATTACAGACTTGGGAATCTTTTCTCTTATTTATTTTTCCTGAGCTATAGAAAGCTCAAACTTCATCTCTCAAAAGAGGTAATAAGCATTGTTGATAAGGGTAAGGGTAGGCCACTCCAAGAACCCTGGAAATATAAATAATCAAAAACCCAATTGGAGTCACCTTATCATGATTCTCTACCCTTCCTCTCTCCCGCTCCCCCCCTCCCCCCCGCAACACAAACCCTAGATCGAAGAGCCAAGGTCAACAAAATTTTCATCTGCCCTGGTTGGCTTATTCACCTATTCCACAAGACTGCTATCCCACCCCCATGCAAGACTCTTCGTCTTCTATCTAAAAATAATCTTTAATAATTTGGGGAGAGAAGACAGGGGAGAAGAAAAACGGAGGAGAGGGGAGAGAGGGCGCTTTTTCAATTGCTGCAATAATTGTCCGCGAGATGGGTTTCTTAATCTGTTCGTACATTATTGACTTCTCCTCTAATATTTGGCTTTGCCGCTTTTATCGCCAGGAGATCACGTACTCGACTCCTTTGCATAACAATTTTGGAGAGGACATCCTCCGAGCTGGAGGGAACGTGACTGGAATGGAGTTGGGACCCCGCCGCCCCC
>NW_020950326.1:5060033-5075033 GCF_900497805.2 Vombatus ursinus | reverse complement strand
AGTGTCCTAATTAGAATTTAATTAAGTACCCACGCTCGCTTGCGGGATAAAGATTTCAATTTTGCTAACTTAAATATAAATAAAATCCCACCCCCCATTTTGGTGCCTGTATGTCTGAGGGAGTTGAGGGAGGCACGTTGGGGGAGAGGGCCCCAATATTTTGTTAAATGGGGGGGCGGGGAGGCAGAGAGACACCCCCCCCCCGTGGGTGGCGGTGTTATTTGAGAGGTTGGAGTCGGCGGGTAGAAGTCTCACCGAAGGAGAAGGGTCCGAAGTATTCTCTCCTTCCCCTCGCCCCAGTCTCCCTCTAGCTCCCGACACCCCGACATCTTTCTCTTTTATTTCAAGGGTGACAATGATGCCGGCACCTCCAAGGTGATCCATAGATCAATTGTGAAAATAGGAAGAGAAATCAGAATCCCCGAGCTGGGACTAGCTCTCCTCAGTTACCTCAGTTGTGACTTGTCTAGGCTTGGCATCCTTTTCATTTTTTTCCCCTTCCCCACGTCTCCGTCCCCCAGTTTAGTTTTCAAGAAAAAAAAAAAATTCTGGGCAATGACTCCGTGTGTGTGTGTGTGTGTGTGTGTGTGTGTAAATTCCTGAAGTGACTGTTGCCTGGACCAGGCCTCTAGGAGGAAATGGAGATGAAAGGGGAGAATTGGCCGGGATCTCCCCCACCCCACCCCAGGGTCTCCAAATATCCCCCACTTTTCCCAAGGGGTAGGGGCAGAAAGAGATAGGTTAGAATTTCAAACCCCTCTCACCAGAAATAATACTCCGATCTTCCGTCTCCCTGGGAGTACCGGGCTGAGGCAAAAGAGGTAGAATATTTCGGGATGCCCATATGCGGGGGAACTCTCCCAAACAGTTCTACTTTCAAGGAAGAGTTCGTAAATTGGGGAACGGAGCTCAGTCTGCTAGACCATCCTCAGAAGTAAAAAACTCTATAAACCCTGGTCAGACAGAAATCTAAGGGTCCCAGAACATAGTGGAGGGGGTAGGGTAGTGAACTGGGGCTGGTAGTGGTGCTTATTTTTAGGAGAATTGAAGGAGAATAATTATTCTGTGACAAGAAAAGGGGGAAAGAGCGAGTATTCGAAATCATTATGCCAGGGAGCGTATTATGTAAGGGTTTGTGGTCTTAAAAAAAATAGTAGGAAATAATTATCAACAAGATTGGTTTTTAGCCAATGTCCCTAAGGTTCAAAGATCTCCACTTACCCCCTACCCACCCACACACCCCCTCCTCCCCGTCTTCCAACCGAGAACTTCCCGTTCCCATCCCGTGGTATCAGCGTCTGGAGATTTCCAGACAAGCAACTTCTCTTCTTTTTGGAGTTTGCTGCTGCCTGACCAGTAGGCTAACTGCAGAAGGGACGCCTGCTACGAGGGTTCTTTCGGAGGGTTAACTGTCAAACCCGTTTCTGTCTGATGCAGGCAGGAAACGTATATTGGGATCTCTTATATGCTCAAGTACTTCCAAGTTGGGTTTCTTGCACCCCAGTACCTGAGATGTCTGGCCACGGACTAACTCGAAACAGTTAAGTAAAAAACTCAACTAAACGAAGGAAAAAGGACGACAGCAAGAAGACTGAGGGATGCTTATCAGACCCAGAAACCATGCGACGTTACAGGCTTGAACTGCCTAAAATCGTCCTGCTAGCTTGCCCCAGATAGTTTCCTTGGTTCGATTAAGAAAAAGAAAGGAAATCAATTTCTAAATCTGTACCAATTTAAACCCCCGTTTAATAGCAGCGGAGAACAAATTTCTTATCACGCTCGTAACCACCACTGTCACCATTATTATCACTCATGCCTACTCCAGTATAATGACAACTTCTCAATCTCCTTGGAGGGAGAGAGAAAGGGACAAAAGTCTTTTCCCCTCTGACCCTGCCTGGCCTGCTGAATACAGACCCGTAAGCCTACTCTGTATGACCTGAACAAGTTCTTATGGAGTTAATTTCACATTTGCCTACACCACAAATGACACCCCCGCACACATACACACTTGGGGGGAGGGGCAGGGAAGAGGTGGAGGCTGGGCGTAGGAAGAAGGGAAACTTTTGGGAGGGGGGTGGTAGTGGTGAAGAGGGGAGGAGGTGGAGGAAGAGCCGAGTCAAGAATGTACGCGCCAGGCTACCCGGCGACTCCCCCTCTCCCCGCTCCAACCCCAAGGATTATTTATCCGCAAAGTTCCAAGCCCACTCATTGGCCTGCGTCACGGGTGTCAGCGAGAGTCACGGTTCGCTATTGGCCCCTCACACGTGCGGCCCAGACTCACGTGCTTCCGGTTTGAATGCAAAAAGTGTGCCTGGGTGATTTTTTTTTTTTTTAAGAGAGAGAGTTTGTGCAAAGATCGGAGCTGTCAGAGATTTGAAAAAAAAAAAAAGGAAAAAGGAAAAAAAAAAGCTCAGGCGCGGTGGTGGAGACACTCTCTCCCTGCAAAAAAAGCAAAGGCGATTAAAGGCGCTGCCAACCTCGAGCTGTGGGCAAAGCTGAGCATGACACTTGGGGAAGTCAAACCCCTCACTATTGCTTAGGAAGATGGCTAGATTTTAAGGACTTTTTTTTTCCTTTAAGAAAAAATATTTTATTTGGGGTTGCTCCTCCTGGTGCGGCTTTCCTTCCTTAAAAAAAAAAAATCAACAACAACAAAAACCGAATCTGGTTGCAAAAAGAAATAGCGAAGTGTCTTCATTTTTGGATATCTGCAAATTAGAGAGGAAAACAGATCTGCTCGGTAAAAGAGAGATTCGAGACAAACGCCTGATCTTTTTTCCCTTCTTTTTCTTCTCCTTTTCCTTCTCCTCCTCTTTTTCTCCTTTTCCTCCTTCCTCTCCTTCTTTCCTCCCCGCACCCCCACCGGCCACTGGCAAAGTGGGGTGGAGAGCGAAGCGGGGGGGAGGGGGAAGGAAGCCGCGTCCGGGGCGGCGGGGCGGCTGAGTATGGAAGAGCAGCAGCCGGAGCATAACAGTCAGCGCGACTCCACCATAGGCACTGCGAGCCACAGCGGCAGCAGCGGCAGCAGCGGCAGCAGCAGCAGCAGCAACAGCAACAGCAGCAGCAGCAGCAGCAGCAGCGGGAGCAGCAGCAGCGGCAGCGATGGAGACAGCGTGCCAGTGTCCCCGCAGCAAGCTCCCTCTTCTCCTGCAGCACCCTGCCTCCAGCCCCTACCCCACCACCATCACCACCACCACCACCACCACCACCACCACCACAATCACCACCAGCCCCCGCCGCCACCCCAGCCGATGCCAGCGCCTCCTCACCAGCCGCCCCCACCGCCGCCGCCGCCGCCACCGCCCCAGCAGCACCGCACCACCAACTTTTTCATAGACAACATCCTAAGGCCAGACTTTGGTTGCAAGAAGGAGCAGCAGCAACAACATCAGCTCTTAGTTGGAGCGGGAGGAGGAGGAGGAGGTGGCGGTAGTACTGGTGCTGGTGCTGGTGGTGGTGGTGGAGGAGGAGGAGGAGGAGGAGGAGGAGGAGGACGGGCAGAGCGAGATAGAGGACAGACAGCCGCAGGTAGAGATCCGGCCAATTCTCTGGGCACGCGGCCGGCCAACCCGGCTTCACTTCTCTGCCCCGCAGATGCGAACTGTGTGACGCCCGACGGTTCTGCGCCGGCCCCGGCCGCCGCCGCTTCCAAAGCCAACCCAGCGGCGGCGGCTGCTGCGGCTGCTGCCGCGGCGGCGGCTGTGGCGGCGGCGGCAGCCGCAGCAGCCGCTGCTTCCAAGCCTTCGGAAGGCAGCGGGGGGAGTCCTGGAGCAACTGGCGCTAAATACGGGGAACATGGGAACCCGGCTATTCTACTCATGGGCTCGGCCAACGGTGGGCCAGTGGTTAAAACTGACTCGCAGCAACCGCTAGTATGGCCCGCTTGGGTCTACTGTACGCGTTATTCAGATCGCCCATCTTCTGGTGAGTACACCCTTTGAAGTGAGTGCTCACTCCCCTGTCCCTCTAGGGTCACCGGTGTACACTCCCCACCCCCACCCCCGCCAAGAGCTCTTAGAAACCAAAATAATGATGCATTTTCCTTCCCCCGTTCTCCCCCAACCTATGCTATTCCTTTTCTCTGTTCTTCTTGCTTCCACTTCTCAAATATTTTATTTGTACCCCCTTTTCTGTGACGCCTTCGTCTCTCGCCCAGCTGAAGTTCTGGAACAGTTGGGGTTGGGCACCGGGGAGGATTCGCTATTGAATTCCTAAGGCTTTAAAGTATTATTCATAATAATTTCTTTTTTTTTCCTTTTTCTGGGGTTGGCTGAGAACTTTTGTTTGATAAAGATGGTAAGGCCTAGGCTAGAGAGTTCGGTTTTATATCGACAAGAAGATAGGCTGCGATTTTAGAAATGTGTACATTAGAATTTATACACACTACCAGTATTCTGCAATACTGATATGGGGGGGGAGAGAATGAGAAGGAGAATTATTTTTCTCGGGTACGGGAAGGAGAGGCCCTGTCGTGGGGCAAAGAAACAAGGGACTTCAGTAGAATAATATCAGAAAGGAATCACAAGGACCCCCTGGGCTGGTAGGAGAAAGTAGGCGTTAAGATAGTCCAGGAGATGAATCTTAGCTTTTAGGAGGAGATGAAGAGGGACAATCTATAGGACAGTGAGAAAATCGAAAGAAAGAGAAGCTTGAGCAGGCCCGAAGGCCAGCTTCTGAGTCTCGCTGCTTCCACTGCTAAACTGAGAAATTCGGCTCTCAAAACCCTCTTTTCCCGTTAGCCCCTTTTCTTTTTACCTCAACCAGTACACAACACCTACGGCTCTTGATTGTTTTGAGGTTTTCTCCCCCCTCCAACGCTCCTTTTTTTCTTCTTTGGTGGCACAGCGACCTTAGCGTGCTTTCCATTGGTGTGTCTCCTACTTCACTGGGCAGCTCCTAGGTTATTTCCTTAGTGTCTTTTGGACATTGGGTCTCTCAACCCTTGGCCCCCTAGTTCCCTTTCAGTCTTAGTAGGGAGAGAAGAAGGAACCCACACCTGCCCTGTTCCCAAATCTCATCCCAGTCAAGCCCAGCCTAGGCTGAGGAAAGAGGTAGAGTTTAGGGACGGTGACTATTTCGTGCGGTCGGAGCTAGGAACTCCATGAAGGTATCCGGGAGTCTCCCAGCTCCCCATTTCCGTTTTCTTCTCTCTTCACCTCTCCCTTCAGTTCTGTCCCGAATTCCTTGGGCTGCAGAGCCAATCGATAGGCCGCTATCAGCCCCAGTCATCTCGATCCCCCCGCTATTGACACGTCCGTCTCCCTGAACCTCCGAAAAGCCGCTTTGATTGACTCGCCTGATGGATAGAGTGATTGAGCTGTCAGGTCAGCTGCTAGGGCTGGCCGGGGAGAAACGATTTTATTGCCTGTGCTCAGTGTGTCCATACACATGCACCACCATAAACCCAGTCTCAGATACAGACAGGGGTCTAGGCCTCTCTGGCTATGATTGTCTCCTCTCCCTTCACATTACCAAAAGAAATAAATTAAATGCCTTCTTCTTCCTCATTGGGGTTCTTCCACCTTGTCTAGGTCAGCGTCTTTGCCCTTGGTATCGGGAGTTTTAGCGCTAGGGGCCCAGTTGTATTCTCTGTAACTTTCTGGATCCCAGGATTTTCCTAGAGGGAATGGAGACTTGCCTTTTGGTTTGTAATGGGAAGTGGACATTAGGAGTCTGGTCTCCACCCGGAAAAAAAAAATCAATTCGCAATCACCTAGAAAGCTTTCCAACTAGGAAGGTTGAACTCCAGGATCCCATCAAAGGGGCTCGAGCTTAACCTAGCACTCTGATATTGTGATCCTCTTTCTCTCAGATGAGAGGAGTGGGCTATCTTACAGGAAGATGTCACACTTGTCTCCAGTCTCCAACCTACACCCAAGAGTGGCCTGGCTACCAGGCTCCAGATTCCCTAGGCCCTGACTGTAACCATCAAAAGTTATGCGGTTCATGTGGGGTTCATACCCCTACTCAATCTACTAATCGTAGACTAGAGTTTGTTCAAAGATTCCCTGTTTATATTCCTTTCTGGCAGAAGCAGAGCAATGTGGCCTGTTTCTCTACATGGTGACACTTACTGGAGTACCTCTCCAAGGCTTTACAGTTTTTATGAATAGCAACAATTTGGTTAGCTGGCTTCTTACAAGGAAAGGCCGGGAGACTTCAGCCTCTACTGTTTACCCTTCTCAAAATCTCCATTTCTGACCTTTCCATCCTCTATTGCAAGAATCCTGGAGAATCAAATATCAATAAAAAAAAAATAGGACGGGAATGTAGGTGTACTGAAGCATGGATCAGGTAGAGGGATAAGCCAACTGACAGCTGAGTGATCTCAAAATCTCTGTCTGTCTGTCTGATTGTGTAGCCTCATAGTTCTCTATCCTAATTCCCTATCTTCTACCGACTGTCAGAGGACCAATGGAACCTAGGTGTGCGGAAGACTCAGCGGGCTTGTGGAATATAGTAACTGGGGTCCACGGGATCCATGGGTTCTGGCTGTATGCCTATGTCCTTGGCCTCTGGGATGAAGCCCTGAATTATATGTAGAAGCTTTTCCCCCCTTCCTGTTGCCCCTCTCTCATTTGCGTTTTGGTTCAGAAATATCGGCCAGGGAAGAATATGTGTAGAAGATGCTTTATCTTGAAAATGGCAAAGGGGCTAAAAATTTCAGTTCCAATTCCGATTTCCTTGTGTTTCCTTTTTTTTTTAATTTCGTTACATTTTGTTTCTTTTGTTGGTTGTTTTTGTTTTTGTTTTTTACAATTCATGAAATAAATAGTAGAGGCCTTAAAATATAAAAATATACAAAGTCAATGAATTTCGAAATTGCTAGAGGCTGGCATCAACGCGATCGTCTGGATAGAGGCAGGTATCCTTTTCCAACACGTGAACATTTAAGGAGAGTTGATTTGGGAAGAGAAAGCAATAAGAGTGCTGATTGGGGGCGCTTGCAAAGGTTCACTGTTGATCATGACGAGTTTATCGGTTCCCCACTAACCTTAGCCGGAACCGTGGCTCCTCCAGCTGTTCTGAGTGAAGAGTGCCCTTGCAGTCAATTTATTTCCCACAGCTCCCGGGTCTGGCCCCAGACCCTTTAGTTGGCGGCGCAGAAACTTGTCTGTAACAGAAGGCATCTAACTTCCTCTCTTTACGCGGCAGGGTCTGGCATTCCCCGGGGTCTCACAGAAAATAACTGAAAGGAAGAGGGCCTGGGGCGCTTGAACCCAACCCGGTCAGGGTTAGAGCGAAGCTTGCGGCAGAAAGAAAGACGACTAAGGCCGGGGGCCAGGGGAAAACAGTCTATTTCTTCGTCCTTCTCAGGAGGCCTTGACCCCGCGGGCTTAATTTTCTCGATCTCTTTGCTTTTCTTCTGATGCGGGGGTGGAGTGGGTTTCTCTAGATTGGGAGGCCAGAGGTGGGGGAAGGGGTAGCTATAATGATGCTGTCTTGGTAAAGGACAGCGGGTATTGGTTTGAAGTGGTTTCTACTAGTATTTATTTTCTCAGCCTCAGTGGAACCGCGACCTAAGATCTCGGAAGTTAAAGGGGTGGTCGTGAAGTGGGGGGTGAGGGAGACACACAAAATGACTCGTCTGGGTTTCCAGCTCGGGTGTCAGCTCCTCCTCTCCCAGCTTCTTTATCCCCTTCCTCATTGTCATGGTGGGAATGACTGGTCCCAGCCTGCAGAATCTGCTTCCACAGGCCGATTTTGGGTTTCCCATGGGGGGAAGAAGGGAGCAGAAGGAAAGAAAACTGGGCGGGGGCCCAGATTTCGGTCCTAGTAATTCCTTTCTTCGTGAGATAATCTACTGCTTCTTTGGTCCCTGGGTTGCCTGGGGCCTGGCTAGTTCGAATCTTATACTCAGGTGAATGCCTTTGGCTCTCCCCTCTCCCCCCATTCTTTTAACTGGTAGTGCTAGCGAGAAGGGGAAATCCTACAAGCTTCCTCTTCCCCTCCTTTGATCTAGATTGAAATTGTGGGGGTCCTGTAGCTGTCGGCCATTTTTTTCTTTCTCACTCTTTACTCCTCATCAGAAAGAAGATAAGAGTTGGTAATAAGGAACAATTGGTTTGGGCCAGGGAAGGCTGCTTCTTGAATTGGGGGTGGGGTCGGGATGCAATGGATGAGAGGGAGGGGAAACTTCGGAAACAGAATGGGCTTTAGTAACCAAGAACTATGATTCAAGAACACCCCCTTTCACTGATACAATTCACACAGCTGCCTTTCCACCTTCCTCTCCCCCACCCATTTTCTTCCCTCTTTCCCTGTTTCTCTCTGTCTTCTCTCTCTCTCCCCCCCTTTGCCTTCCCCTCCCCGGCCTGTCTCCCTCACATGTAGGTCCCCGCACCAGGAAACTAAAGAAGAAGAAGAATGAGAAGGAAGACAAGCGGCCGCGGACGGCATTCACCGCAGAGCAGCTGCAGAGACTCAAGGCGGAGTTCCAGGCGAACCGCTACATTACCGAGCAACGCCGGCAGACCCTGGCCCAGGAGCTCAGCCTCAACGAGTCCCAGATCAAAATCTGGTTCCAGAACAAACGCGCTAAGATCAAGAAGGCCACAGGCATTAAGAATGGCCTGGCTCTGCACCTCATGGCCCAGGGACTTTACAACCATTCCACAACCACGGTACAGGACAAAGAGGAGAGCGAGTAGCCACTTCCCCCTTCTCCCCCACCCCCAACCCCTGCTTCACGCTGGCTCCCGACACCCTCCCATCCCTACCCTCTCCTCGTTCCCCTCCTCTGGCTCAAATGGTTTTTTTTCCAGGGAAGAAAATAATAAACAAAAGGGGGGGGGGGAAGACTTCGAACGGCAAGTCATGTTGAAAGAAAATTTTTTTTTAAAAAGAGAGACTCGGACAGGTGCTATCGAAATCAGATCTATTCTCTATTAATAGTATAAGGGACGAAAATGCGAACACTTAAATCTCTATATAGCCAAACAGCTTACGACCTTGTATATATTTAATTTCAGGTAAGGAAAAAAATATGTGTAGCGATCTCTATTTGCTGGACATTTTATTAATCTCCTTTATTATTATTATTGTTATAATTATTATAATTATTATTATTTTATCCCTCCCCTCCTCCCCTTTCCCCTTGTTTCGTTTGCGTTCCGTTTTTCTTTTGAATGTGGTCGCTTCTTGGTCCTCCCTCTCCTCCTACCCCTCCACCTCTCTTCACTCTGCCTATCTCGGACTTTCCTTTGTGTGTGTGTGTGTGTGTGTGTGTGTGTGTGTGTGTCCCGTGTGTGCCTGCGTCTCTCCTTTAGTCTCTTCCACCTTCCTCATTCTTTCTTCCTTTTCTTCCTTCCTTTCTTCCTTCCCTCTGCCCTCCCCCCTTTTTTTCTGAGACCTGTTTCGACCCCACAGACTGCGATACTGAACCGCCGCTACAAGCCAAAGATTTTATTATGTTCAGAAACCTGTAGTCTGAAATAAAGTGTACACTGTGTTCACAAGCCCGCGTCGCTCCTTCTCTTTGGGGCCTTTGCCTGACCGCCGTACTCGGGCTTGGGCTGGTTGACTTCATCTGACTGACCATTCGCGCCGGACTGGGGTTTCTGGAAAGAGCGGATGGAGGGCAGAGTGGGACCAGAGCAATCTTCACTACCTAGTTTCCTATCTGTTCATACTCCAGCGTGAGGTAAGCGGCAAAAGGGAAGCTAGTTATATACGCCACCGGGCGATTCTAGGCCAACGCAGTCTCTAGAGAAATGGGACTTCCGTCTCGGGGCTGCAAAATTCAAAGGATCTCAGATCTTACAGGGAAACAAATGCCCATCATTGGGGCGGAAGGGAAGGAAAAGCAGGGATGGGGGAAAATACTAGTAACAGAGCACTTTTTCTTCTGAGGGTGTGCCCAGTGTTGGGCCGACAGGGGCTTTGCCCAGACTGGCACGTGGACCCGACCCGGGAAGCTGTGCTCGCAGCTCCCTCAATCCCTTCTCTCTTTAATATGTGTTTCCTCTAAGCCAGAGGGTGGAAGAGGGTCTCCCTGCAAGGAGGTGGGGGCGGGGTGCGACGGGGATCCCTTCTGAAAATGATCTTTACCCGGCAGCCGGTTGCTTAGCAGCGTCTTAGTAAAGAATGGTCCTTTTCTGCCCCCATCCCTCTACCCCCTCGGCAGACTTTACTGCTTTTATTCACATAGGTTTTCGTTTGCGAGAAAGCGATTCAGTCTGGCCACTCTGTGTGTGTGTGTGTGTGCGCGTGTGTAGCTTAGGGTAGGAGGAAAGGAACGAACCCATCACTAGTTTCAGCCTAACCTCCTGATCAGCGCTCTATCTCGCTTCAAGAGACCTAGACTGAAAGGCTTCGTTAGTCTGAGATATTCACAGCCACTGTCTTGTGTTACTGTTAGCACTATTAAGGTTGTCAGTGTCTGCTCGACTGCCCCTAACTAAGGAGACTCTGACGCGAGTTTATTATAACAGAACTGTAATAATATTTTAATAGTAAAATACATAGCAAGACTCCAAACAATAAAAAACAACCACACTCATAACAAGCATTCTTGTCTTACCGGGATGTGAGACATGCCAGAACACACCAGGTCTCAGTGTGCTCTCTCCATTGCCCCTCTTCCAATTTTCCCCAAATCCCCCAGAAGAAGGAACCAGCGAATAACATCAAGTTGCTTCTTATGTCTCTAGCAAATTTTTTTGGGGGGTGGTGGTGGAAGAGAGAAACATGAATAATTGCTTGTTTCTTCCATCAGTGAGTGGTTGTGTCTATTTGTTGCTGGGGTATTTTCTCTGAGAATGTAAAAAACAAAAACATAAAATTAGTCTCTGCTCTTTACTTCTACATCTCTACCTCATCCACCCTCACGTGTGTGTGTGCGTGTGTGTGTGTGTGTGTGTGTGTGTGTCTGTCAGTCTGTCTGTTTGTCTGTGTGCACTTTGGCTCGAGTATGTGCTGTAAGAGTGGGTCATAATGATTTCTTTCTTTGGGTTCATTTTATTTTATTACTACTTTGACCTACTCTGTGATTATTAGCATCCACTAAGGTTAAGTTGACTGGTTGCTTTCCAACCCTCTGATTTCTTTCCATTTAGGTTGAGACAATTTTCCCTTTTGAACCTGGGTGAGGACCAGTCCTGCAGAATCTCAGTAACCAAAAATTGTCATCAATTTCCCAGGATCTGGGTTCCAAGGCAATGAAGGGGAAGGATCAAAATTCCCACATCAGCTGCAAACATTATTTCAGTCAATTACTTCATCCTTTCTCTTCTCAGCCTCCATCTGAGCCTTTCCAATCTTGAGTTCAGATGGAATGAGGAGGATAAAAATCCTGGAATAGTTCAGATGAGACACCTCCACAGGAATGGCGGCTTATGCTGGCTTACTGGCATTTGTTTGATATAACTGTTTCCAAATGAGAAGTGGAATCTATGGGCTGACCAGGTTCCTCCAAATTTGAGGAGATTGAGCTTAGCTTTCTAATTTACCCAACCGCATTACTACAAATCTACCAAGGAGTGCTAATTCAGTTTAATTCACTTCAATAAACATTCATAACAAGTTGGGGGAGGGTGTGGTGGCAGGGATTCAGATAGAATCCAGCAGCTCCCTCTTCCACAGCTTGGATGAAGTCAGAAAAATGTGTGTGTGTGTGTGTGTGTGTGTGTGTGTGTGTGTGTGTGAGAAAGAAAGGGAGAGAGACAGAGAGACGGAGACAGAGGGAGAGGTGGGAGGAGATAGGGATAGATTTTAGAGAGTTAAACTAAGTAAGAATAAGGAGAGGGGACAAGAGTTAGGCACAACTTACACAAAAAAGGTTTACCACTCCCATCTTACTGTGGGGTTTTTTTTGTTTGTTTTGTTTTTGTTAGGCAATAGGGTTAAGTGACTCGCCTAGGGTCACACAGCTAGTTAAGTGTCAAGTGTCTCAGGCCAGATGTGAACTCAGGTCCTCCTGACTTCAGGGCAGGTCCTCTATCCACTGCGCCACCTAGCTGCCTCTCCCATCTTACTCTAAGGCCTCTTCTCATTTTAGAACTCAAGGAAAAAGAGAGGACAAAGGGTGGCATCAGTGGAAAATTGCTCAGGTTAAAATTTCCTTCAGCCTGATCAGTCTATATGGGAGAAAATTAGAGAAGGTCACTTATTTCACAGTGTCTTCCTTTTTTTCCTCTCACTAGGTTCCCTTTCAAGTTCTTGCTGCTTGTTTCCCAATGAAAAGAGACTAGATTTGGCTAGGTCTCAGGCAAGGGGTGTGTGTATGTGTGTATATGTATGTATGTGTTTGTGCTTATGTATGTATATATGTATGTATATTATGTGTGTATATGTATGTTTGTATATGTGTTTGTGTGTATCAGAGGTAAGAGAAGCACACTGCCCCATTCCTTTTCACCCTCTGATCAGAGTAGAGCAGACAGGATCTCTCTCCTGATTAATCCCTCCTATCCTCAACCTAGATGAGGATAGGGAGGGGAAGAAAAGAGAGCAGTAATCATTCATTGTGTAATCAAGATGAATTGAATATGTCACTATTTTGTATTATTGTTCTAAGTGCTTTTCCATCCATTTATTTGTTCTCATTCTTCCACTGTAGAGATAGATGGAGAAATTGTTTTTCTTTCTATTACACAGATCAGGAAACTGAGGGTTAAATGTGTTTATGCTCACACATCATGTTAGTGGTAGATCCCAAGGCCAGAATCCAAAAGTCTCTTTATTCAATCCAATGTGTTGACTATGTTTGTCTTCTCTGGCTCTGTGTTTAGTTTCTGGCTGTCTTTCTTCTGTTCTAGAAAATTGACTAATCTGAAACTGGGAGCCGGAAGGCTTTCCTTGTTGTCTCTACCTTCATTTCCAGTCCCCATCTCTAGACCCCTTCCTCACTGATCAGACTACTTCCTTGTTTCCCCCTTTAGGAAAAGTAATAATAACTATAAAAGGAATTGATTTCTATGATTTATGGGGTTGGCTTAGCAAACTGTTATGTGAATTAAAGTCTGAGGCTGCACTGAAATAAATATCAGAAAGCACCATCAAAATTTCCCTCATTTTCTTTTTCTTTTAAAGATGAATTGAACCATAAACTTAAATCTCTCTCTGCCCAGGAGGAAACAGACTTCTATCTAAGTCCAAACAGTATTGATCCAAGGTCCCTTTGTAGGCAAAGGTCTCTGTTTTCTAGTGGAAACTCAACTTTCTCCCCCCTCCCAGGTTGCTGGAATTGTGTGTGTGTATGTAAGGAAGAGAGTTTTTTGTCCAATTCTGCGAAGTCCAGCCTAGCACAGACCGCAGAACAGTTCGTGTCTAGCAAAAAGACCAAAAGTAAGCCTTTGGCTCTTTCTTCCAATGACCATAGGAGCAATAGCTTGCTTTTCCAACCAGTGGCTATGGCTTTGGTAATGTTTCCAAAGCAGAAAGCTCAGACCACTTGCCCTCCATACCTCAATTCTTCTCTGCTCCACCTGGAGAGTAACAGCCAGAACCTGAGGAGTGATGGGACAATCAGATGAATAACAATTAGTGAGAGGGCACCAGAGGTCTATCCCTAAGGTAAGAGAGAGAAAAAGAGAGGAGAGCTGACTCAAACTATTTTTCAGTCTACTTTCTCTTGCTTTGTTTGCCTTCATCGCATCTCTCTGTCAGAGACTATTTCTCCATCTCTCTCTATTTCTGTCTGTGAGTTGTTCTTGGTTTTCAATCATAGACCTTCCTTACTCTGCTGTCTGGTCCCTGTGACAGGCTATTTTTCACCCCCCTTAATGGGGATGGAGGTCAAAAGCTAAGGTCTGATCTTGGTTCGCTCTTTCACTTCTCCCTTAGGTCAGGGAGCTGTCCCTCCAGTCCAGGTCTTTGGAAGGGTAGGCAACTCTAATCCAAATGAGGACCTGGATTCAAATTAGATAGCAAGTTTATGCCCTCATCAGAGATCCTAATTATCAAAGAAGAAAGGGACCTTGATCTTTTCTCTCTCCCTTTTCCACTTCCTTTGCTCTAACACACACAAACACACACACACACACACACACACATACACACACTTTCTAGAGTCCAGCCCATGTCTCTTACTTTCCAGTCCTCTGGGCCCCAAACCACCTCACTGTGAGTCTGTTGAGGAATTGGGGTCAGGAATATTAGATATTTTACTACTGCTACTGTTGTGAGTTTGGGGAAAGGAAGTAACTTGAGGGTTTTAAGTCTGGACTTCAGGCTGCTGCAAAGGGGTGAAAATCCTCCCTCTAAAATGCAAAATGCAGAGATTTAGGAGTTAGCTTTTTATCACAGGTATGCACAACACACAGAACATGCATTTACTCATAAGTGTAAAACAAATATCGAATACCATCAACATACATATACAATATGTACATGTAGGTGCATATACACATGCATAAATACAAAATTTGTTAAATGCATTAAGACCACATATTTGCACAACTAGTCAGTGTGTGTACACATGATCAAATACCCATTCTTGCACACAGAACACACACACATATATGTACCAACAACTATGCAGTCTGAACACACCCAACACATTAACACTTAAGAGGAATTTGCTCTTTGAAGAAAGAGACCATTGTGTTCTGGACCCTCTATTCCTATCTAGAGATGGAACTTTCCAACTCAGTCCCCATCCTGCTTGGGTTTATCAAAGCTGGAACTCAAACACTGCATGAAGAAATAATAGGAAGCAAAAGGTTATTCCTGGGGAATTTGGGACAGATTGGGAGCAAGAGTGTCCAGACAATGAAATCCTGGGAGCACAGTGGCCTAAGGTCCTGAGTGCATTTTAGACTGCCTTCTTGGGTCGTCACCTCCCTCAAGCACCGAGACCTCAGATTGCACGCGAACTCAAAGCTGGGTCTCACCTGGGTCAGGAAGAGCTGAGGGCACAGCAGCCTGGGAAATGGACAAGAGAACATTAAGCCTTTTCTCTAGAGAGGCCCCCGGGAGCCAGTGTGTCTCTTTGTACGAACAGAGATTGCCAGCCAGTGCAAGAAACCCTGACAAAAGTTACTCACATGCATTGCT
>NW_020950326.1:5024868-5059933 GCF_900497805.2 Vombatus ursinus | reverse complement strand
CGACCCCATCCCCCCCCCCCCCCCACCACCACAAAGATATCCCAACCGACGCAAAGCATAAGCACTCTCCATCACCACCTCCTTCCCTTCTCTGGCCAGAAATCTTGGGCGAAGAGTCAGGCGTGGACAGACTAGTTACTAGTTGTTACTAAGGAGTTCTTCGGTTCTGGATCCTAAGCTTTCGAGGTTTTCTGCAGCTGATGCTGGTGTTGGGGTTTGTTTGGCAGTTTTAGTTAAGTGATATACCCTACTCACATACCACAGCAACAACAACACACAAAATAAACAAATAAATAAACAAACAAAAAACACCATGTAACAAATTACAAGAGGTGTCACCTTTTCTCAGAAATTTTGTCAGTGGTCACACCGGTCCTTAAGACTTGAAAAAATCTCTTGTTCTCAGTAGCTCACACCAGCCAGACACATGAGACATCAATGGGAAGACAGAGGTGGAGAAAGCTTATTATGTGTATAAATGTATTTCAAACATTTGTGCAAGAACTTTTCCTCACTCTTTCTCTTCTTTGTGTGTTGTGTGTACACTCATGTGTTTCTGAACAGGGGAAAGTTGAGTAATTTTCTTCAGAAACTAGCACAGCTCATTTGCTGAAATGCAGGTGATTTCAAACATCTGTCCCTGCCACTGATTCTCATCCTCTGAGACCTGTGGAACTTTTCATTTGAGTTCAGGTAGGGTTTGGCAGGAATGGTAAATCACCTCTCTTTCCCCTAGATCCTGAAAATCCAATGGAACCTTCACCCTGTTGCTCTTCTCCCACTGTGTGTCATGTGGATTCTGTCTCCTTTACACTTTTATAAACACTATAAACATTAAAGTAGAGCAGATATCAAGACAGTGGGGTCTTTGCTGACTGAATGTTTCTAAAGCTACACATCTAGGTCACTGCTTTAGTTTGGGACACTATCACTGTCACACCTGTTCACTGCACTGAGACAGACCTAGGCTGCCAGTAAGCATGGGAATAATAATTTTACACCCCCACTGAACATATATTTCTAGGTTGGATAATTGGATTAAGACGGGTACTTACTATGGAGAAGAGATCTAAGAATATTTTCAAGCATAATCTCTGAAGTGCTTCCTTGGACAGAGCCATAATAGAAGATCCCCAAATTCTTAGCCAACAGACCAGAAATTCTATTTTTGGGTAAAAGGAAGTATACAGTTAAATGTACTGGTATAATTGACTTCACATTTTAGAAGCATTGTCAATACCTATATTGAAAATACATAGCTTCTCCAACTTATGAATTATGGCAAATTAAATGTAGACATCTGAAATGCAGGGAATTCACTCTCCTTACCTTCTTCACAACCTCCTTCTCCTTTCCTTCCTACTCTGTCTCCTCTTTCCTCTCCTCTCCTCTCCTCTCTTCTCCTGTCCTCTCCTGTCCTCTCCTCTCCTCTCTTCTCTTCTTTTTCCCTTTCCTCTCCTCCTCTCCTGTCTTCACTCTCTCTTTCTCTCCTCATCTCCAGAAGAAAGTGGCATTTATCTTTAGGGAATAATTCATAAGGCAGTATTTTATATCAGAGAATTGTTTAAAAGGGAGTGTGGTGAAGTGAAAAATATCTGGACTAAGAGTCAGGAGAGACCTAGATTTGAATCCTGTTTCTGACACTAGTGATGTGATCCTGGGCAAGTCACTTAACCACTTTGAGCCTCAGTTTCCCCTTTTGTAAACTTGAACTAACATTTGTTTTATGAATCAAATGAGATATACGTAAAGGGCTTTGAAAACTGAAGATCTGAATAAGTGTCAGTTGCAATTATTTCAACTAGAGATTATTGTAACGTTATTAGTCAATGTACTTCCTATAATTATAAAGATTATATATCTCAAGAGAAGTAGCATGGTGAAATGAAAAAGTCTTTTGGATTTAGAATCAGAAGCCTCCAGTTGTGACTTGACCTTTAGCCTGATGATCTAGAACATGTCACTGAACCTTTCTAGGCCTCAGGTTCCTCATCTGTAAAATCAGGGTACAGTTCTAGATGACCTGAGGATAATACTAGCAGTGTGAACCTGAGTGAGTTATTTCACCTCCAGGAGTCTCAGCTTTCTGCTTTAAGACAAAAGGGGATTATAATAGGAAAAGAGCTTTGCAAAATGATAAAACTCCATAAAAGTGAATTATCGCATCAGATGAACCTAATTTAAAAATGGAGGCTGTCCCAACAAGTCTCAGTGTACTTAGAAGCTATTAAAGCTTAGCTTTAATAGCTTAAAACTTCACAAAGGCTTTTTGGGGCACCCCATATATTAATATGATCAATAATACTTTGCATCATGTCCTATTAAGGCTAGGCTGACAGGAAGTCCTCTTTTCTCCTTAAGTTTGTTTCAAGAACCTCTTAGTCCTGTTTTCACTTACCATTGAATTTGAGGTAGAAGTATTCCTTATTCACTGTCTCAGGATCATTCCCTCTCAGTTTATATTCCAAAGAGCTCACTTTCCTTCAGTTTGAAGTAAGGCTTCCCCATGCAAGTGTTCCCACACATCTTCCCTGAGCAGTACACCCCTCCACTCAATGTGGCTGGGTGTTCTTGGGCTTAGAGCTAACGAGTTGGGAAAGGATGGGGGACCGTGCATCTGTACCGAGTCTTTAGAGAGCCCTGAGTTTTTCTAGCCCTGAGTCAGCATCAGCCTCTAGAGAATTCTCTTTCAGGTTCAGCACCAGCCCAGGGAAGGGGTACTTGTTTCTCTCCCGAGGTATCTAAGTTCATAGCCACTCCTTTCCTACGTCCCTCCCAACGGAAACTCGTTGGCAAAGGTGCTCCTCTGTCTTCTGACTTAAATTTAGCTACCTTAGGACTTTAGAAATAGATCAGCAGAGGAGACCGTTAACACCACCCAGGCTCTAGTCCTCCAGAGAGGCATTCCTTTTCTGCGATGTTTCTTTCAGTCACTAATAGGGATCATAGGGTTAAGTTGGAGTCCCTCCGTCTTCCTTACTCAAACTAACACCCCAAACTCGACTCTTTGTCTATCCCACTGAGAAGGTGATGGTGACAATGTCGACCTTAGTTCTCCTTATTCTTTGGAAAAAGCTGTCTTCCTCACTCTTCCCTCGTTCATCCTCCTTCACCGCTTTTCCCAAAGCTGAGGGGCCCCATGAAATTTAAAGTCTCAGCCCGACTCCCCGTTTAGTAGGCTCAAGGACCAAAAACAGCAACCAGGTGTGTGGTCTGTGCCTGCCAGAAGTCTCTTTTTATCTGTTTTGATTTGTCTTTGCAGCTTTTACTTCCTTTTTCTGTGTCTTTTCCCCTCTCTGTCTCTGACTCATTTCTATGCTTCCTGTTTCCCTCTGCATTTCCCTCTCTGCCGAAGCATTTCTCTCTCCCTCTCTCTCTGAATTTGTCTCTTTCTCTATGCCTGTCTCTCATCTCTTTTACCCCTACTCCTCTGTGTCTCTTTTCTGTGTCTGTATCTGACTCCGTCTTTCCAAAGCCGTTTTCATTCTCTGAGGGTAGCTCTTACTTGATTATCCTTTTCTGAGTTATTTTTTTCAGCACCCAAGTTTGATCAGAAAGTTACTTAGTTTTTCCATGGAGAGAAAAAGAGATGGAGAACAGAAAACGGCCTCTTAGTAATGTTTAGGAACCTCATTCCGGCTCAATGCGTGCGGCGGTGCCCCTTGAACTTGATGGTGGGCAGAACTTGGCACAACCCCCCCCCCCCAGCAACTTGTACAGCTTGAGTTACCCATCTTGTCTTGGAGTAGAGGGGAAAAGGTGCAGCCTATTCAGGGGGCTTCGGGGACAGATGGGGCAAGAAAGTAGGAAAATTCTGGCAGGTCATCCCATCCCTCTCACTTTCAGCAGCGCCTGGAAAGGCAGGCGACTTTCCAATCTTTTCCAAGCCAATTGAGGATCTGAGACAGGCCAGCTTGGGGGTCAAAACCTCCCGGGGAAGGGGCCTGGGAGGGGAGGGGGAGGAGGGGGAGAAAGGGGGAGCGGAGGGGGGGAGCCTTTAGAGCTGCTGGATTCGAGCTTTATTTGTGTTTCTCCAACTTAGAGAGAGAGAGAGAAAGAGAGAGAGAGAGAGACAGAGAGAGAGAGAGAGAGAGAGAGAGACAGAGACAGAGACAGAGACAGAGAGAGACAGAGACAGAGA
Source organism: Vombatus ursinus (assembly GCF_900497805.2). Lineage (NCBI taxonomy): Eukaryota > Metazoa > Chordata > Mammalia > Diprotodontia > Vombatidae > Vombatus > Vombatus ursinus. The sequence continues at coordinate 5,055,792 of NW_020950326.1, read as the reverse complement.
CAGACAGAGAGAGAGAGAGAGAGAGAGAGAGAGAGAGTTGAGAACTCAACTCAACCCTGAGTTGAGAAAGTCTTTCTTCTGTTCGGACCCATTGGCCCTCACGGACTTGGCGGAGGCAAAGCCGAGGGTCTTTGGAGGGAGACGATCTAACACAATTCCCTCTTCTAGGGGGAATAACTCCGGGCAATCAGGCTTTGAGGGCTCTGTACTGATCTATCCAGGACCCAGGTGAGCGTCTTCCAAAATCCTTTCTCTGGGGTACTTCCTTTTTTTGCCACAAGAGAAGTGGAAGTAGGTTCCTCTATAATCCTGTGATCTTTACCTCCTTATTTCTCTCTCCTTCAATATACCGACCACGAGCAAGGCAGGAAAAGTGGTTTTTTTCCAGTTTCCACCCCTTTCTTTCCTAGGGGAATTTGGCAACCTCACTTGTTAGGCGCCTTTGCTCCCTGCTGGGGTGTATTCTTTACATTCATTTCTTTTGTACTTGCAATGTCAATTTCAATGTACCCCACCTTCGGCATCCTTCTTGGCCAAGCCTGTCCTCCCCTTGCGGTTAGCTTTTCTCCTTATCCTTAGGCAACTGAGGGCCCTGTAAGGAAGATACAGCGGCCTAACTCTGTGTGCGGTTAGTTTGCTGTTGAGAGCAGTCTTTGGTCCAGGCCCTCCCTCTTCAAGCCAGCTAGTTGGGCTTGTGCTTTGCTCCCCCGGCCCCAGATGAGGAGAATACAGGGGAGCCACTCACGGCATCGAAAAATAGGAATCGGAAAGAAGAGGTGGGGAGTTTGGGGCCAAAGTTTATCTTAGGGTTTAGTGCAAAGACACTGGCTCCTTATTTTAGGACGATCAGCGCATAGCTCGGGCCCCTTCCAGAATCTTTTCTTGTCTCCAAAAATCTCTCTCCTGGTAGAACCAATTCCCTAAGAGTTTGAGATGCTCATTTGGTAAGGTTTTTCGAGATGCTAATTTGGTAAGGTTGTTCTTGAAAGAGGCGGGAGAGAGTCCAAGCTCCCTGGGTGTGTGTGTGGAAAATGTTTTCTAAGAAAGCCTCCAGTTTAAGTGGATTCTGAGATATACTTTCTCACTCTCCAGAAGTGAACGTTGAGCTAAAGTTAGTTTTGAGTGTTTCTGAGTGGGCGAAGCCAATGGTTCCTCGCACCCACTCCCACCCCAGCTCCGACTCTCCTCCATCTCCCTTCCAAAGATCATGGCCACGAACTGAGAACTGGTGGCTCCGGACCTGATTGGCAGAGCGCAGTGACTGGGAGCACCGGAACACTGCCGAGAAAACTTGCTGAAGTGCGCTGCAGTAGGGGCAGGTGGCAGCCCGGCATTCTCTTCCTGTCTTTGCATCTTTTCCTCTTTCTCGCTTTTTCTTTTGAAAGTCTTTCTTCCACCCTCTACGTTTCTTTTCTTTTTGAGTTGAACCGAGATATTTCAGTTACAAGAGCGCAGGAGCCCAGAAAGGCAGCGCGTGCGTCTGGTGTGCGTGCTTGCGCGCAGAAAATGAGACCGAAGGCTTCTTTTCTCTTCAAGTCCCAAACTGCACTCCCTAGCCACACGATAGCCCTAGTCCAGGAAGCCGCCCTGGAATCTGTTGCAAGCCCATTATTAGATAAAGATGGCATCTGAGGCAGAGGGGAGTCAAAAGAAACAGGTGGGAAACATAAGGGACAACCCCAAACCCACGACTGAATTGAGGGACTTTGTATGAGGCCAGTGCCTCTTTGAGAACACAATTCACTTCCCGTTTTCTTTCATAGAGCCCACAAAGTCTCAATTCTCTCTCTCTCTCTCTCTCTCTCTCTCTCTCTCTCTCTCTCTCTCTCGCTCTCTCTCTCTCTCTCTCTCTCTCTCTCTCTCTCTCTCTCTCTCTCTCGTCTTAGCCGTGGACTGAGAAACACTTCAAATTTCATCGTAGACGACAGATTTCCAAACTCTTTATCATTAAGCTCCTAGCCGAGCTCAAGGAAGCCTTTTGCCTAGGCTTTAGGAAACCGGGCATTAGGAATCCCTTCTCGGTTTAAGACTCTTCTACTTTTGTGATTGATTAAACAGACACATACACACACACACACACACACACACACACAAGGTGTGTGGTTTTCCCTCCCTCCCTCCCTCTCTCCTTTCTTCCTTTCTTCCTTCCTTCCTTCCTTCCAACAGTTTCAAAGAATGAAGCATGAAAGCTCTTTCGTAGAGATTATGGATGCATCATTTATTTCTGCAAAAGGCAAACAGGGACAGGGAAAGCAGTTCCTTGTCTTGGACCTCCATCCTACTCAGTGTTCACAAGCTTATTTGCCTGTGAGAAACCAGGGGAGAAGTGTCTGATACTCAAAAGATCTATAAGCAAAGTTATTGGAGGGGCATTTGGGCAGTATGCTTAGGTTGGGTGAACAGGCTCAGGGAGAGAAAGTGGTTGAAGGGGCCTGGTCAGGTGGGTTCTGGTAGTTGGGCTGTTTTATGGAAAACAGTAGGCCACTAGCTGTGGGATTGGGGAAGATGGGAAGAAAAGGGAACCCCAGGCCAAGCTCCCCTCCGGAATTGGTATCTTGATCTGAATTATTCTTTGAACTCTTTGGACACCTTACCTACCATAACCTGACCTTGCCTCCCCCATCATTCCAGGTTACCCCACACTCCTAATACTTCCTCTACAGGTCCTGAGGGTAACTGCTTGCAGTCTGTTGACATTCCTGATTCATCCTTACAGGAGCCCCTATATTCACTCCACATTCCTCACAATGAGCTCTCTGAATTGAATGTGGAGAGATCTTCATTGTATTAAGGGTAAAAGTAGGTTAGGGGAGAGAGTCATTCTGATTTAAAACACAATATTGAAAGCTGAGATCATACCAGCACCATTCACAAAGGTTGGGACCATTCTTAGGTGGTCACATCTTTTTAAACCTTGAGATAAAAGAAAAATCACCTTAGTAGCATCCTCCTTCCCTATTCAGTGGGACTTTATTCCTTTCCCAAAATACAGTTGGAGGGATTTGAAAATTGCCTTCAGGAGAAAAATGACAGAAGGTTTTTTTTTTTTATTTTTTGAAACATAGCAGAGAGGTCTGAGAGAGAAAGACTTTAAGTTTTCAGAAGGAGAATTTCCAGAGTTCAGGCTTAAATTCCTTTGTGACACTGTATTATTAACTTCCCGAACGAAAGCTTCCCCACATTCCTGCCATCCCACCCCAGAAGCTCCTTGTAGCTCCTAGGGGTAGAGAAGGGGAATCTGCAATCTGCAGGGAGAGTGAGAGTGATGATTTTTGGGGGGTAAAGAGTGTTTTTTTAGAAGAAATCTGGGGGAGAGTAGTGTGTATGGGAATGCCCTTAGGTGTAAACAAAGACCTAGTTGAAAATGATGAAATTTTCCTTATTGTGAAACTAGTGACTTGGATATTACTTGTGATGGAATCAGATCCATTCAGGAAATGTTCTTTGATAGATCATAATAATTTCTCACAGGTCCCCATTAGAAATGAGGGAATATGCATGGGACACAGGCTTTTGGAAATTGAAATTATTCAACATATTCCAGAGTTATCTGTTGAGGGCTGTAAACTGGTAGTAGTATAGTGAGTGGATTGCAGCATTATATACATGTAAACATATAACATGTTAAGTAGAGAAATAGAGGAGAAAGCCCCACTGCTATGCATGAACACTTGCCAACTTTTATTAATTACTCAGTCATTTTAATGTGAAAACAAATACCAAAATGCACTAAGGCACATTCTAGATTAATGACCTGCAAAATTAGATGAGAGGAGCAAAGGTTGAAGGTTCCAGGAACATTCAATTTTCTTCTCAAATCTAGATAGTGTGTGTGTGTGTGTGTGTGTGTGTGTATGTGTGTGTATGTGTTTAATGTAGCCACACTTTTTTTTTTAATGAGAAAGTGATCTCTGGGATGGAAACAAAAAGACCAAACTAATTTAGTAGCCATGGCCTCGGCAGGGTATGTGGACTGCACAGAGGTAGTGTCTCCACAATTCTGAATACCTGGTGGAAAAATGTAAAATAAAAAAAATAGACACATATCCAGATAATCTGTTTATTTCTTTCATCAGTCTAGCTCTAGCCTTTATTCAGCACCTATTGGATACCACACACTATACTAGGTTCTATGACTGTGGTAGATATTCCCTAGTATTTAGATATTGAGTTGTGTAGACCAAAGAAATCTTCACTTGAGTTGACTGAATTCTTTCAGGCTTAGCTTGGGTGTTTAGTGTTATGTAGATGCATTCTAACCTGAGCCAGTCCCTTAACTTCTGTAGAGTCTGTGGCAGCTCCTCTGGGATCATTTTCAGTTGGTTAACTCAATTGTGCTTCTGATCTGTGAAATAGAAAATGAAATCAGGTTTAGGTGCATTTACCTCAGTTTATTATTTCAAAAGCTTCAGAAAAAAATAAAAAGAATATTGTTTCCCTCCTCTTACCAGACAGAATTTGTTTAGGTAGTAACTTGTGGAACAACAGGCTTGCAAAAAGCTGGGGGATTGTGTTCACTTTTCCTTAGGAGGCTTCCTCATTGTTTCGGGTATTGTAATAATTTCTACCTGAGCCTTTCTTTGAATTCTCGGCTCTTTTTTCCTGATCCTCGCTCAATGTTTAGAGATTTGATTTCGTGGAACAACCCTTTCACCTTTCTAGGTAGTTTTCAGAAACATCCTATCTGAAAGCCCATGCCTATTTTAGTCTCTGACACTTGTGATTCACCACATTTTAGGGAGTCTCATTCATTGGATCGAGTAGCAGGAGCTGCTGTATGCCAACACGTTTTCATTTGTTCCTTTCTTGGAGATCACTTCTGTGTAACATTCTCCAGCATTATGATAAGGACAGCTTCTATAGTACACACATAATTTCTCTCTCTCTCTCTCCGTGAATCTGGGAAGAATTTTAAATCATCATAACCTGGGTCCTTTTTCATTTAATTATATGATGTTAAGAACATATGAAAGATTAATTGATACAGGCCCATTCCTTGAATTTTACATTTCTGAAATTCTTACATTCTTATCTTCTCTTTGACCCTATTTATACATGCAAACTGGTTTGGAAAAGTGAAAAAGAGAGGAAATGTTTTAGTTCTGTTAAATGGGAAATGGTTGACTTGAGTTAAAGAAGTCTCCTCCTCTATTCCCCTAAACAATTTCTGACTGCTGGAACATTTGTAATTTCCTTTAAAGAACAAGAAATCAGTACTCTCCAACTATATTTAAACTTTTGAACAGCAGAGTCCTCAGCAGTGACCTTGGATCATGCTTCCTAGTCTCCTTGTGTTTGATGACAGGCGTGGCACAACCTGGAGACCATTGGCCAGGAAGTCTCATAGTCATTTCCAAAGGCCCAGAATGCTAAGGAAGCTTGTGAGGGTCCTGATCAGAAGGGTGACTTCAGATGTCCCTTTAAGAACAAGGGAAATTGAGTCACCCCATATGCACTCCACCGTAATCCAGGAACAGTAAATCCTCTAGTGTCCTGCTGTGCCAGTGTTGGGGGAGGACCCCCAGAGAACACATCTGGATGAAATGTGACCCTTGCTGCTCTAGGTATTTGATTCTTTTCTCTCAGCCTTTGTTGACAGCTACATAGGGCTCATTCTAATGAAGTATTTGAACATAAGCAAAAGAAAGAGTCCTTTCCTTTTTAGTTCTATTCGCTTGGAGACCCTGGAGAAATTGCTATGCCTCTTCCTCGTTGGGACTACATATATAAATCTCCAGACTCCTTGTGAAGAGCAGAGGAATTTAAAGCATATTGGGATGGTAAACTAGTTATTTTTCTTTCTGCTTGTATTTGTATTACATAGTAAGTGCTAAATAAATGTTTCTTGACTTGACTAGCTCCAAATCAGACACTATCAGCTGCTCAGGCCCCAGAATAACCCAGATAAGGCCCATATAAAGGCTGAAAAAAAAAAAGAACCTCCTGGATTATTTGGCTTAATATCTTTTGCACCGGAATGAGCACAAAGTTATTCTAATCTAATCATCAGTTTTTCTAAACTTAACTGGAGCCTTCTCTCTGACCTTTTCAGAGACTAGTTCAGGGGAATGAAAGTGGAAGTTAATTCTACTGTGTGAGCATCTCATCTGTTACTTATTTATTTTGGTCGGGGTGGGGGGGAGAAGGGGAGTGAGAGAAGAGAATTTCTGAGAAACTTTAATGGGGAGAGGGAAGCCAGAACAAGCCTGATCCTTTTAAAAAATGGAGTTTGCTGTTTAATAAATAAAAATCCACATGTCAATCTGGGAAAGGTGACTGTTATTTGAGTGAATAAATCATTAATGATGAATTGAATCATTGGATCTGAGGGGCCCAGAATTACCTCATTGCAGGAAGCACCCTGGGAATGATGCCTGGCCTGTGGTGGAAAGTATCATCCCCCACTCAGGTATCTTCGGCTGAGACCTAGGCCCAGACTCACTAGACGGTTCTTTTATTAACTTATCTCAGAAACAGAGGTAATAATTGGCTGAAAGTTGCTCGAATAGATCCAGAAAGCTAAAAAAAAGTGGTAACCTGTATTGTGGCCATTAAAAAAAAGTCCAGTGGCAGTCCCATCCACAATACTGGTAGAGGAGTCTAGGAATCTGGACTAATATCTGCAGGGGAAAAGAAGGTTAGTGAAGCCAATGGGAGTTTTCCCCAGAGATTTTATTTTTCTTTCAGCAATGCTATGAATCTACCTAGCAAAGAATCTATTATGGAAAACTCTAATAGCAATTTAGAGGCTGATATCAGTACTGCCAATGAAATTTTAGGTGTCCTTCAGAAAGAAGCCACCTCACTTCTTTTGTCTCATGTTATGAAGTCCTCCTCATCAATAGACACATACTAATCATATTTGAAGATTGACATGCAAAACTAGGGAATCATTGATATTAACACTGGTTGGTCAAAATATTACCTTTCTATATAGAAGCAGGTGGATAACTAAACAAGGCTAAAATCTTCTCCTCAGTTATTCCTCTACTACGTGTATGGAGTATGTAAATAAATAATTGATTAGGGAAGGTTCCAAACATTTTAATAGTATGTGCTATCTGATGGATTAGTATTAAATGTTGTTTCTTTTACATACACCTCATTCAAATCACGTCTCAACCTCATTTTAAAGCATCAAGGTACTTTGTATTTTCTGATCAAAGAAAACTTGATGGCACCAAAGAAGATGTTACAACCAGAGTCTGTCTCTGTGTCTCCGTCTATCTATCTGACTCTGTGTGTGTGTGTGATTACTTATGTTTAGCACTATTAGAGTAATTGCCAGGTATCATTCTGAATTATTGCTGTTCTAGGAGCTTGGTGTCTGTTATACCTTTTTTTTTTAAGAGAGAGCAAATAAATATTAGAAAAAATAAATAACCTTCAAATATGCAGAAACAACAATAATACAATACAATTTTCTTATATAATATGTCAGTTGTGAGTTTATGTGAAACCACCCAGGAGTGGTATTTCCATGGATGTTTGACCTTGTGGGCAAAAGGTATCTCTGATATCAGAGAATGGAATGGACAAAAAAGGGATGAATCAGACACTCCCATCAAATTTCTGAGTCAAATATGACTGCTATATCCATTCCAAATCATCAGAATATATTAAAACATTTTAATCCCACTGATAGACTAAATTGGGTTAATATTTGTGTTTGAGATGATAAAAATTATTTGAATCTAAGAATGGTCTACCTTCCTTCTCCTTGGGGACAGGGGTGGTGGGGGAAAAGAGGAAAGGATGGTTAAGAGGCAGGCAATTGAACTCCACTCCAGTGAGCTCAAGAGTCATGTCCAGTTGTATAGGATATTTGTCAAACCACAATTCATTCAGATCGAGTTGCTTTTGAAACAGGGGCTCCAAGCAGCTGGATTTGGTGGATGTACTTGTCTGGAGTCAAAATGAGTCTTGGTTCCCACAACAACCCTAAAAAGCTCTGACAAAGCTCTTCTGAGGTATTTGTTGGTGGGGCGGTGTCTTAGTTATTCAGGTGGAGGACACCTCTGTGGTCTTCAGTCAGCTTGTGTAATTCACTGTGGCTGAATTCCAGAACTGGTCGTGATATAAAATCAACAGGAGGAAACAGTCCTCCAAATAATAAATTCTTCCAGTTGTTGTATATAAGACTTTGGGTAATATATTATGAATTAAAATTTTCTGAGAATGACTTCAGGGACCCAGTGCATTCTTCTATGTTCCCATCAAAATATTCACCTGACAATATACCTGCCTAGATTTGCTTTTAAATAAGCAAGTTTAAGAGTGTATCCCTTGTTTAGCTAGCTCCAAGGAGTCACAAACACTTTGGAATAAAGCATTTAAGTCTCTTACTTACTGTTATGGGCCTATTATGCCTTTGTGAACTTTGCTAATATTTATCTTGATGAACCAAGTGTTACTCAAATTTAAACACAGTAAACATGTTGTCTATTGAATTATTGTGTGTGAGAGAAGAGAAAGTAGCTAGTGGAAGAGATAAATTATTTAACCTGATTTTCCTGTATCATAGATAGGCAGGCTGAACCTCATTTTTGGATTATGATTTGTATTATGAAATGCTTATCAAATGTTTTCAAAAGATTAGTTTAATTTTAATTAAATAAACCTTTCTCAAGAGGAGGTTCCCAAGTATTTCTTGTACCCAGAGGCTAACGGACTTGTTGTTTTTAATTATTTTCTGCTGTTACCCAAACTGCTTTGGGTACTCCTGCCCAATTAAATCAAATGCATGGGCTCCTTATACACAATATGTTTAATATTTAATTTTAATTAAATTAATTAAATTGTTTATTTAATTTTATGTACATTATTGTGCATGGAATAATGCAAAATGTATGATAGGAATAATTGTGTGTGGGGGAAATGGGGCACTTTCAAACAAGCTAATTACAACTGTAAAAGGGGATTTTCCTTTCCAGGATATAAGCATTTAACATAAGGTGATAACAAAAACTGAATTTGTTTTAGTGATGACCCCCCCTACTCCCACCACCACCCCATGGCAGTGACTTCTGGCCTGGCTTACTTCCTTCTTATTAGGCCCCCCTTAAACTTCCAACCTCAACAGCTGGTCTCATAGATGAAAAGGGGTATGTTGGTTAAGCTGAATGCTCAAGTTACATTTTCTACTTTGTTGATCACAGAGGAGTCTGTACAGATCAACTCTGGTGAGGAGTAGTTTTCTACTCAAAAAGGCCAGAACTTCCAGTAACTTTCTCTGGCTCAAGATGGGCCCAGCAGATGACTCAAATGTCTAACTGCTTTTGAGTAGCCCCAAATCATTCAACAGGACTGTTATTATAAAGAGGGAGGGGTGTTGATCTTCCCTGGAGTTCAAGTTTTGATTGAAGTCACCCTGTTTATCTGAGTTTTTCCTTGGCCAGGGCAAGTTTCCACTACAGTTTGTATCTTTAGGGCATAGATTTTCAAGAATGCTTTCTTGGTGCAGGGAGATAGATTTTTACCATCTCTCACTAGGGCTGTTTCAGGTTGGTTCACAGGAAATGGATTTCAATAGACATAGGACCCAAAGATTTAAAAAAAAATGTTATAGAGTACTTGATCTTCATGACTCATTTCTGAATTGTCTTTAAAAGCAGCAAAAGTAAAGGGTTGGAAGTCCCTGTGTTAAAGGAGCCAGGTGAGTTCTAAGGCATTTTGTCAGTCCTATAATCATGCCCTCCCATCCCCCCACCTCTTCTACCCCAAGGTCTGTCTCAGCCAACTTTCCTTTTAAACTCTTTGCCTAACTTGTAGATAATATTGTTATCATCGTGGTTGCCCGGTACTTGGTCATCAGAGTAGCATGTGAGTTAAATTACATTAATTTTAGTCCATAAAGGGTTGTACTTACTGTAGTTCTCTTAACATTGTAGTTTTGAGGAATGGTTAAAGGTTTTTAATGATTGTCATTTTAACGTAGATTATATATTTATATTACACATATATTTTTCCTTTGCTGATTTAGACTTAACAGTGTGTAGTGAAATATGATCTTCAAATTTAACAGCACACTGCTGAAGAATAAATTTACCCCCTTTGCGTCATGCAACCCCCCTACTCTCCAGATCAGATGGATTGGAATTATTTCCCCATTAGCTTCACACTGAACTGGTGCTGCTAAAATTATTCTCTCCCTTTCTCTCTAAACTGAGGCACTGGTTTTGTTTCAGTAGATTAAATATTATCATAAAAGTAGCTGATGATGCAGTAAATTAAAAATCAGGTTGTGGAATACTTTGCAGATGCCTTTTCAAATCTATTGCAATTACCCAGTCCAGGCAAACAGTTTTAAATCAGTGGCATTTGTCAGAGAGAATTTTCACTGCAAAAGAGGACACTGAAAATACTAAGGAGTAAATTAGCAAGAATGGACAAAAAAAACCCCGCAAAAAACAAAAAACTCCAGAAGTTTAGGGATAGGTTAACCCTGGCTAGATATATATCTCCCACGGGCTTCCTGGAACATTTTCTTAGGTCTCTCTGTCCACTCATGCTTTATATCCATAAGCACACATACGCACAGAAACATTGTTTATAGAAAACAAATTTGTATAGCTGCAGGATACATGTCCATGTGCAATGGCATTTAAAGGGCTCTGTGCTGTTTCACCACATTTAGCATCAAATTATGAATTAAACAAGAAGAATGAATAACAAATTAGGATTGGGCTAAGATTAGCTTTGTGCAGTGGGACAATGAAAATTTATTTGAATCTCATTCCTTGATGAGGTTGCAGATTTTCTCACAGTAGAGGATATACATTAATATTGTCAAGGTGATTATTTTAAGTTCATTCTTCAAACACACACACACACACACACAGAGGCCCTCTCACAAACACACAGAGCTACACAGATATGTTGCTAAAATGATAAAAGAACTCTTTTCATGGAAACATGGAAAACTTATGTAGATCAAGATTTTAAAAATCACTGTACCTCATTTAACTTGTCTGGCTGAACTTAAGCTGGGGGAATAATTTGGTGAAAAATATATTATGTGCTAAAGCATTTTTTTTTAAAGAACTATTCAGGCTGAATTCTCATAACTGATATGTGCATTTATAACAATCCTCCAGCACATGGCATTTCAGAGCTATGTACTTGAGTCCTAACAAGCGACAGACTTCCTCTAAGCCAGGCTGTTTACAAATGAGCATGTTTCCAAAAAGCTGAATTTGATGCAAAACCACCTTGCGTTATTTCTCAAGTGCCAGGCAACTGCTTCTCTTCAGTTAACTGAAACTTGAAAATAACGTGACGAGACCTTCACTAATGCCTTCGCCACATGTTGGAAATTGTGTGTTATAGGAAGAAAATTCTTAGCGGAAAAGCTAAGGATAGAATAGTAGAGTTATTTTACTGTATTCCCCGGGTTGAGGCAATCTTTTCAAGTCACCATACATAAAATTGTAAACATTTAATTGTCCTCAAATTGTTAAAAGGTGTTGTTTATTTAAATGTAGATATGGATTAGAAGAAAATACACTGCAGATTTTTTTTAAGGAAAATTTTATCTAATCCCAGGGAATGGTGCTGGTATATAATTTGTTGCATATTCAATTGCTTTACCTGAAAGATGTCACATTTGTTTAATTTTTATTTATAAAAACCATAATTATAATAATTTACATATATGTATCTATTTACATAGATACATATTGTATATATATTTAGCTTCATTATCGGGCAGGAGAAGATATATTCTGAAAGATCCATTCCATGCCAAATATCACACAGACATTTGAAAAAAAAATCAATATAGTTAAATTCAGTCAAACAGCTGGTTGTTTTAAAGGTAATCTATTGAATTTAGCTGCACAACTGGTTGCTTTCAAAATACACGATTATCTGAATGACTTCAACTATATCCTTATCAGAGGATAACAATGAGCCAGTTTGGCTGTGTAGATACTATTTTATTTCATAGTAGTCCAAATGCCTCTTAATTTACAGATTGCTCTTCTGACCCAGACGTGGATATTTTCTATACTCTCTCAGGTCATTCTCAGAAATGGAGGTCACTGTCTCAAAATTTGATCCCCCAATTATTATCCATACCTCATGACCTATCATGTACGTAGGAAGGTTTGCCCACTTCTGAGACCCATGTCTGTTGGGAATTTCATACAGAGCCAGATGCTACAGGGAAGTGGAAGGCTTAAATGAATGGAAGGTTAATTGTTTTATTAGATGTAGCTTCAAGATCTAGTAATTTCTAAGAGAAGAGGAGGCTAAGAAGCCTTAAAAAAAATACTTGCAACTCCGGTTTGTTTCTGAGAAGTCTTAGAGATGGCCAAACTAACTCTCTCTTCTTGCCCCAAACCCTTCAGCAAAGCACTAATCACATTCAGGCCAAAGGCAGGAGCAGGGTTACCAAGCTCAAGCCCAGAGGAAATTTTATTTTATTTACAGATGAGCTAGTAACCCCTGAAGTATGGATTTATCTGGAAGACTTGGCAGAATTAGCACCTACCCTAACTCAGGCAGCCCCCAGACTGCTCTGGTACTTACCTTAATTAGCTGTGTCATTCACAACATAACCTTACTGGGGCGGGGAAGGGAGGAAAGTAGGAGGAGGAAAAGTGGAGGTGAAGAAAGGTATGTTTCTGCCAACCTCTAAAACATTAGGGGCTCATACTTTTTGTTGTTGTTGTTGTTGTTTGTTTGTTTTGTATTTTAAATTTGTTTGCAGCCTGAGGTCTGGCCATATGGTTGATTCCAAATGGCAGCTCAGGTCTTCATGCTTGAGGTCTGTCTGACTCTAAAGCAGCAATTTTTAAACTGAGGTCCACAGGCCCCTTGGATTTTAGACATCTGTGAACTTGGATGGGAAAACAATCCCATCTTGTTTTCAATATGATTAGTTTCCTTTGTAATTATGTGTATTTTAATGGAAGTACTTAAAAACATTATTCTGAGAAGGGGTTCAGAGGTTTCACCAGACTGCCAAAGGGGTTTATGAAACCAAAAAAAAAGGTTAAGGATCCCTGCAAGTATCAAGATTTTAAAACACACACACACACACACACACACACACACACACACACACACACACACACACCACTTTTGTATCCAAAGGGGTTTTAATTCCTTCTTCAGAGAGTCACCTGAGGCTGCTGGGGGGAGGAGAAGAGCAAGGTGGAGGCTCTGAGGCTCAGTACCTTGGCCCAAGGTCATACAGTGGCAGGTTCAGGATTCAAACTCACGTCTTCTAATACTCTGTCCAGTTACTCATCCTTTTTGATATTTTGGCTCCGAAAGACTTGTAACTATTTCCAAAGGTAGAATTTATGTTTTAAGGATAAATATTTGCTGGCACAAAAGAATATTCAAGAGAATGTTAGTAAGCTTTGGTGGCTATTTCCAGAAAGGAGTGCTGCAAATATTTTGAGTGATATCAGTATCATTGGAATAGGTATATTAGCCTCCCTAGGGGACTTTGCCCTGAAGGGAACAGTGCTGATTTGGATGTACACACTCTTAAATGTTCCTGAGAAAACAGGCTATTCTACCCTGAAATAGCATGCCTGAGATACATGCTAGCTATGTAATCCTGGGTAAACCAATTAATCTCTGGACTTCATTTTCCTCATCTGCAAAATGGGGATAATTATACCTGACTATCTGTAGCACTTACTTCACAGGGTTGTTGTAAGGGTCAAATGAGATGAAAAGTTTTGTAAACCTAGAAGTGCTACAAAATGTCAGTTGTTATTGGCTTCATACACCGTATACACTGTCTCTGCTTGAGACAACAGGATATGATGGAGAGAGCATGTTTCTAATTCTACCCTTGCCACTAACTGTGTAACCTAGTTAGGTCATTTTGTTAAATCAATTAACCTTTTTGGGCCTCAGTTTGCACATCTGTAAAAAGAGAGGCTTTTTTACACATTTGTAAAATGGACAATTTCTAGAGTCCCTTTTAGAGTCTGTGATTCTATAAGTTGGTTACTGATACAGTTTTTAAAGATTTCATTTATTTGAAAGAGTTACAAGGATAGTAAATCAGCCCCTGAAAAGTACAACAAACTGCCTCATGTGAAAATGGTTGGAGGCAAAAATTCCCAACCAGTATATGGATCTTACTGTACCTTTCCAAGGAATACTTGTCATGGTTCTTTATAGCAGCTGAAGGACTTTATCTATAATACAGATGTATAGACTACAATAGGGTATAAAAACTCATTAACCACAAACTATGTTCTCAGAATACATTTCTGATGACAGAAAACCTCATCTGCATCAAGCTCACTTATTTCTGTTTTCATTAATTCATTATTTATAAGATGAGGCAAAGATGGCTCCCCACAATCTCTCTCTCTCTCTCTCTCTCTCTCTCTCTCTCTCTCTCTCTCTCTCTCTCTCTCACACACACACACACACACACATACACACACACACCTACTGATTATAGGAGGTGTTTGAGGCAAGAGAAGGGATTTAGTGAGAACTTTTGTCTGAACTCCTGGCTACTGTCCTTTGTGGGACAGGGAAGTAGGTGCTGGCAATGACTGGTGTGTTGGGGTCAAGATTCTAGGCAGTGCTTGGGTCTGGCTATTGCTGCCCACAGGCAGAAATGCCGGTGATCTGGGAGTCATGGCCTTTCCCAAACAAAAAGGAGTTAAAAACAGATGGAATAGGGTTGGGCAGGGATGAAGAGTGGGAAGAAAGCTGGGTGAGGGTGTCACCGAGACTTAGAGGTGCCAATTGATGCAATATGGGGTCTGGGTGAGGCCAGGTGTGGCTAAGGGAACACCCTGGGTGGGTGGACTGGGCTAGATAAAAGAGTCTTCAGAGACCCACCCCAAAGTGAGTGGCATGACTTTGCTAGAGTAGGCCAGTTTTCTGGGAGGTCATATCATTAGAGAAAGTGTCTTGTGGCTTTGGCTACTCATCTTCCTTCTCCTGGTTGGGGAGGTGGGGAACCAGACAAGGTGAGTGTCCTCCATGTTGCTTATGGCACACACATACACATGTACCCTGTTTCTCTAGGAGTATCTCCATTTCTCTGACATTCCTCTTGACCTTCCCCTGCCCCTAATCCTTGGACTTTCTCAAGGGAAGTTGATTCTGTCCCTGAAAGGAGAAGGTACAGAATAGGAAACAGACAAAATCAGCACTAGCTTCTCAGGAGACAGTTTCTCTGTAAGCTTAGCTATAGCTCAACACTAAAAAATGAGGGAAAGCCACAGATATCAAAACTTATGGAGGAAAATCCTCAGCTATCTTCACTAACAACTCTGTTGAGCCTTCAGTCCAGCCTGCCTATAGAAACCAGTTTCAGGTTTATTACGTGTTCACTATGGGCAAAAAAACAGTGCTTTGTTTATTTCTATATTCCTTTTTCCCAGTGTCCCCCTCCAGATGTCCTTTGGGGAAAATGTGTTGAGTCAGGAACTGGTTTAAAAAAAAAGCAAGCATTAGGACTAGAGAGGAAGAGGATAGATTTTGGTCCTTCCTTCAAATTGATGTTAACTCTCACATAGGACCATAGATTGATTTAGAGCTGATAGGGATTTTAGAAGTCAAGTCCAACTCTCTCATTTTACAAATGAGGAAACTGAGGCCCAGAGACATTAAGTGACTTGCCCAGGGTCACACAAAGCATAATCAGCTGCTTTCATTGATTTTTCACCTCTAACTCCTACAGCATTTCTCATTTATAGTACATCATTTAGTATTTGATTTTATACTACCAAATTGTTTGGAGTTGTTTTTTTTTCTGTGTCATTGTAGTATGCTGGTAGAAAGCCAGATTTGCAGTCAGGAAGACATGGGCTCAAAACCTGCCTTTAGCACTTTCTTACTATTTTGACCCACTGGCAAGTCACTTAAACCTTCTCAAGTTCAGTTTATTCATCTACAAAATCAGATAATATTTGTAAAAAGCACCAGGAAGGATTAGGTAGGTAAACGATATGTACATAGGCATGGGAGTTGGAATTAGTTAGTTGTTACATGGGTGGGGCAGATGGAGGAAACAAGATGACCTCCAAAGCACCTTCTAATTTAATTAAGTTTGACAAAGAGTGCAAAGTCTGAGCTAGACATTGAGAACAGGAAGATAAAAATAGAACCTTCCCTACCCTCAAGGAGTTTATGCTAGATTAGGGAGAGAGGTGGTGAGCCAGGTACACAGTTTATGAGATCATAGACCTAGCGCTGGAAGAGATGGAGGACACCTAATCCAACCTCTTTACTTTTAAAGATGATGAAACAGGTCCAGGGGTTAAGTTATTTGCTCAATCACACTGGCAGTAATTAGAGATGGGACTTGGACCCAGGTCTCCCGGCTCCACAGCCAGCGATCTTTCTACTATAGCGTTGTTGTTGTTTGTCCTTCATTCTCCAAGAGGACCATGACTTGGGGAAGGTGATGCCATGACTTGCAAGTAAAGTGGATTTAAATGAGAGAGGACTGTGCAAAGTCACCAGCCTCACTCTCTCCTCCAGAGCCATCTGGGTCTAGTGGCAAGATATATATCAGGATGATTGGAGATGACCTCAGTCAGTGAGAGACCTTGGACTTGAAAGGGGCAAGGAAGAGATCACCATATTCTATGAAAATTTGAGGAAGGAGAAGGCATTAGCAACTGGATGGAAGGGGGTGGTGGGAAGGACTGATAAGGAGGGCTTCGTGGAGGAGATGACATCTGAACTGAGCTTTGAAGGAAGGTAAAGATTTTGAAAGGATTCCCAAATATAAGTGTCTATGATTTGGTGACTAGGTTCACATGGAGATAGCTTGATAGAGAGTAATGAGATGGATGACTGCCTCTTGTTCTCATCAGTCATGGCAAGGCTACAACTGCTGCTCATATCCCATGTTTACTGATGTACAGAGTGGGATCTGGGAGGGAATAACTCCTTGTTTCATTTCATGGTGCTGTCACTCTGCCAGTGTCTGAAGCTAGTGTGGGGATAATGTGAAGCAGGAGAGATTTATGTCAGACCCCAGGAAGAACCAAAGGATTTCTGATGAGTTAAAAACCAGAACTATCTTGAATAGATTTTGTTCTGGTAGTAATGCTACAGAAATGTGATCTTTGCCTTTCCCCACTCTGGTCCTTTTCTCATACCAGAGCCTGTCCCTGACACTGTGTCGACTGGAAAATGTGGGGACTGAGAAATAGAGTGCATGCTTGACAATAGTCCAGTTTCTTGTGTGTGGAAGGCAATGCAGAGCATGAAAATGGGTCAGTGTACAAGTCCTCCTCTTGTTTGAAATAGGTTCTCAGGCCACTTTGGGAGAAGAATTATGAAATAGCTTTGGGATAGGCAGACTTGTTATTCTGAAGGATATGCTTGTCTGTTGGCTCAGCCAGAAGAAGGAGCTTCACACTTAACTGAACAGACAACTAGAAATGGGATTCTATGTATGCTTTGAGTTTTTTGGTTTCCTTCAGTGAATTAGTCATCATTAGGCCATCTCATACACACATTCAGTTGAATGCAAGCTCTTTGAGGGCAGGGACTATTTTTTATTTCTGTCTTTGTATTCCTAGAGCCTAGCAGAGTGACTATCACACAAGAGGCACTTAATGAATGCTGGCTGAATTGAATTCACATCCACTAGTAATCATATTTACTCATTAGCTATTATAAAGACCTATATATAGTATGTGTGTAGGAGGAAGGATTGAGGCAAGGAGATCAATAAGTTTACAGGGAGGTGAGCCTTTGTCTCTTCGTATAGAACATGAGACCTCTCCTCTCCTCTCCTCTCCTCTCCCCTTATCTGAGTGTTCTGCCCAAAGGAAGGTAAATTTTGACGGCAGAAAGTCATTAACTTGGGATTTACTGGCTAGATTTCTTTCCCAAAGACCAAGCCTTAAACTCAATTCACTCTGGATCTCATGGATTGGACAACAATAGGTCCCTGCCCAAGCACCACTTATTGGTTATTTTTTTGGGCCCTTCTGGCTCAGAGTGAATGTAAATATAACTGTTTCTCTTTTGGCCAGCAACCTTGAGGGTCTTCCCTCCCAATTTGATTTTTTTTTAATTAAAGGGGCCATCCCTTGACTCACGTCTTAAAGAGGCCTATTCACTGAATGGGTGTTGCCTCACTCAAAGTGAGAACTGAAAAGACTTTAGCTTAAAAAGGCCAAAGTCTCCCACTGTATCTTGATCTATATCTGATCAAAATGACTCTGGAGGAGAAAGTGAGGCTGGTGACTTTGCACAGCCCTCCCTCACTCAAATCAAAGTCAATTGCAAGTCATGCCATCATCTCCCTGATGTCATGGTCCTCTTTGGGAATGAAGGACAAACCACACACACACACAAAACATGTCCAATTGCACCTCACTGAGAGGACTGAGGAGTTATTGGTAGGGGATTGGTGATGAATTGAGTGGCTCAGATTATTATGTGTTATAAAAAGATTTGTGGAAGGCTTGTTGGAGGTACTCACAGGGAATGCTGAGTAAACTGGAAACTACAGACTTGAGTGTTCACCTGGCATCAAAATTGTTGTGGGAGACTTATGTATCTGCACAAACTTTGTTGGAAGTCTTAGAGTGGAAACATATATTGTAGCTGTATATGCTGCCACTCACATGTCTTGAGATTTGGCAGTGAGAGGAAGTATCTGTGGGGGGAGCTACTTATCTATTTGACTCTAGGAGAGCATAGGGCCACATGACCCAGTCTCCTCCATCAAAGCGGGGTTGGAGGAGGTTTTCCTGGACAATGCCGACTCCTTTACCATGAGTTGCTGGACCCAGGTGTGGATAGAACATGTCATAATCCTTTAACTTAAGAGATGGTAGTCATAAAGGAAGGAACCAAGTGTCCAAGTAGTGGGAATTCTTGAATTCCAACTGTCAGGAAGAATAGCAACAGTTTTTGGATCAGAGATTAAGCATATGGCCCCCCAAAGCTGGAGGTGCAGTGAGGGACTGAGCCACAACATGGAGGAGCAAAAACCTAGACTAGAGGAGGGCAGAGTAGCCCACTCCCCTCAATTCCTCCAAACAGTTCTAGAAAATGCCCCAGACTGAATCCTTTTAGAAAAATCCAAGAAAAAGTTACAGTAAGTAATTTTTCCAGGCTGGTTCAGCACAGGGAGACAGAGAGGTCTGTGGACACTGGAGACAGAGCCCGGCCAGGAGTGCATGTGCAGAACATTTCAGCACATGTTGTCAGGGCAAGGCTATGCACCAAAGCAAGGGGAAGTCCCAGAATTATACCAGGACACCCTTAGTCCCATAGTGGGGTACTGAAAAGTGGAAACAGGCATCAACTGGCAACTTCATTACCCAGTACCCAGTTCTAGGTCACAGATCTTCAGGGGTAGAGAAGTATCCTTCAGGGGCAAGAGGATGTTCTGTTCTAGGGAAGGCCCTAGGTGTTATATGGGGAGAGAGAAACAGGTTTAGAAGTAAGCAAGCAAGCAGCAGTGTGGGTAAGACCTCAAAGCAGAGCAGAATCTCAGTTCTGGGTTTGAGCCCAGCCTGTAGCCTGCAGAAGAATAAGCAGACCAGGAATCTCATACCAAAGGGAAGCTTTTGGTTCTGTGACTCAGAACCAGCAGAGTTTCCCAGATGGCTGATAGGGGATGAGTCCAGTAGTAGTCTACTGCTTCTCAGACTCAAACCTGGGACAAGGAACTTACAAATTTCAGACTCGGGGGGAGGGGAGAACAACTAGAATTTCCCCACATCAGACCACTTTTGCAGCACTAAAAACTTGCAGGTTCCCAGACTGAGCTGTCCCTGAGAGCCTGGAGCAACATAAGGCTCAATACCCTAAAAAAGTAGCACCAGGACCAGCCCAGACCTTCCTTCCAAAAGTCTGCAGAAACTGGCCCTACTATTAAGTCCAAAGCCAGAAATTGGACTGGATGAATGAAAAAAGAAAAAAAAAAAGAATCCTACCATTTAAAGGTATAACAGTGACAAGCATGCTAAAGATACAGACCCAAAAGAAGAAAATTACTCTAAAACATCTACAAACAAAGCCTGAAAGAAAAAACACAGCCTGAGTACAAGCCCAATTAGAATTTTGGAAAGAGATGAAGCAAGAGTTAAAAAAAAAAGTTGAAAGTAGAGTACTTGAGGAAAAAAATGGACAAGAGTGAGAGCTATGGAAGAAAGAACTGGAATGGGAATTTACAGCTTGGCACAAAAGATACAAAGCTTTATTGAACTAACAAACTTCCTGAAAAATAGAATGGACCAAATAGAAACCAATGACTCCATGAGACAACAAGAAATATTAAAATAGAGTCAAAAGATTAAGAAAAATAGAAGAAAATGTAAAGCAATCTCATAGGAAATACAAGTGACCTGGAAAACAAATCAAAGAGAAAAAAAATTAAGAATTATTGAACTACTTGAACTCCATGACAAAAAATAAAAAGTTTACATATCCTATTTAAAAAAAAAAAAAGAAAACTGTTTAGATATCTTAGAACTAAATGGCAAAGCAGAAATAGAAAGAATTTACCAGTCAGCTTCTAAAAGGAACCCCAAAATGAAAACTCGGAGGAACATCAAAACTAAAGGCCACAGCTTACAGGTCAAAGAAAAAGTACTGCAAACAGCCAGAAAAAAAGGATTCAAGTACTGTGGGTCTGCAGGCAGGATCACATATGATGTCACTCATTAGCTGACACCAATATAAAGGAATAGAGAGCTTGGAATACTATATTTCAGAAGACAAAGGATATAGACTTACAACCAAAAATCACTTAACAGTAAAACTAAGTTTAATCCTTCAGGGGGGAAAATGGATTTTTAATGAAATAGAGGACTTCCAAGCATTCTAATGAAAAGATCAGAGCTGCATAGAAACTCTGCAGTTCAAACACAAGAATTAAGAGAAATATAAAAAGGTAAAATTAACAAACAATCATAAAGGATTGAACAAGAATAAATTGCTTACATTTTAATATGGGGAGATGATATATATGCCCCCTCTCAACCCTATCATCATCAGGGATCATAGAGGGAGTCTAATTACACAGGGGGAATTGTTCTATAATGTCTTGATGATCTTAAGACAAGAATGGAAAGAGAGAGGAAGAGGAGAATCATGGTAATGGGGGAAGAGGAGAAAGGAAAGGAAGGTTAGGGAAAATTGTATCACATGATCAGGTTGTGCAAGTAGATATCTTTACAAAAAAAGGAGGAGGGAATGGAGAGAATTAGACATTTGAAACTCATTCTCATCTGAATTGGTCAAAGGGTAGAAGAACACACACTTAATTTATTAGAGAAATCCATTTCACTCAACCGGGAAATAGAATGGAAAGGAGAGAAGGGAGAAGGGGGATTTAGAGGGAGGGTGGGTTAAGGGAGGGATTAATCCTAAGCAAAACAAACTGTAAGCAAAAATATGCCCCCAAAATTCATAGTTCTTTTTCAGCTGACCAAGAGTAGGAATCTTTTTGATTGCTCATAAATTGGGGAATAGCTGATGAAGTTATGGTATATAAATGTGATGGAATACTATTGTTTTGTAAGAATTATGAAGGAGATGGTTCCAGAGAAATCTGGAAAGACTTAGAGGAATGATGAAGAGTGATCAATAGATCAGAAGAACAATTTATGCAGCGACGACTATATGGTAAGACAGATGATTTTGAAAGAATTAGGAACTCTGATCTTCATAATGACCAATCATGATTCTAGAGGACTAATGATACAGAAATGGCCTATGGGAAAATATGTTTTGTTTGGCTATACATGTTTGTAACAAGGGTTTTGTTTTTGTTTAGTTCTCAGCTGGGGGAGGGTAAGGAGAATTGAGGGGAAAGAAACAGAAGGTAGATTTTTATTGATTAAACAAATGTAACAACAACAAGAACAACAATAATAATGATAAACCCTGAACTTATCTCTCTATATTATGTTTCAGTCCCTTTCTGTTCTCTGGGAACACATACCTGATTCTTGATCTAGGACCTTTTAATGCTCCTCCAGAAAGCAGATGTTCAGGAAACATTCACGTGACAGTACCCTCCATCCACAGAAATTTCCACCTTCCTAGTCTCCCTTCCTTTCTCCCCACCTCCCCACTCCTTTCAGTTCATGTAAAATCTAGGGAAAGAACTTTTTTGACAATGGGAATCATTGCAATTCAGGAATGGTTCGAGGTAGCTGGTGAGGTACATTTTGAGGTACATACTTCTGTCTGTCCCTCTGAATTAGGGTTAGCAGGAGAGTACACACACACACAGACACACACACCCACCCACCCACCCACACACACCCATGCTCCAAGTCTTCAAGTGTCTTCAGAGTTCTAGGGCTGGTAATGTTGTATATGGGTAGATTCCAGGTATGAGTTAAAAAACCAGATTTCCCCCCCTGCTTTTATAGCTGTTCCTTATATTCTTCCTTTTCCAAAGTAGTAAGGAGGCCCTGTGAAGCCTTGCTTTTTTGGACAGTGACCTAAGCATAGCGGTCTCTAACCTATTATTGTTACCAGACTTTCAGGTAAGGTGATATAGGAACACAGGATATTAGATTTGGAAGCTTTGGAGTCTGAATGCATAGGGTAGGAACTGGCATAGAAAAGGAAGATTGTTAGCCTGGGAAATAACATTCATGTACAGTGAAGGAAGATTTCCTTCGATCTCTCTGGAATCTCACCCATGTGAGGGAAGGCTTCCCTTACCAAAGTTCATATCAGCTACCCATGAACACAGCAGTTCAGAGATTTCCAAGTAAAGCTAGGAACGAAGCAGAGAGAGGGACTGGGGCCTCAAAACTTTCCCAGTCTTGGCTTTGGCCCCAAAGGGTGCAGGACCCAGGAGAAGGTGTGGTAACTGTGGAATGTGCTCCAGGTCAAATCCCCTGGAAGTTGGTGTGGCTGGTTTAGGTGACTCCCTATTCTTTACTGACATCAGGTCCAAACTTCTCAGCTTGGTTTTCCAAGTCTTCCACAATATTTTGGCTCCACCTTCCCTGTCTTATTTATGTCTTACAACTCTTGGATAAAGATTCTTTGTTCTTGTCATGGCCTATTCGTTTTTTTCTGCCCCACTCATGCTCAGACCTCTTCAGTGCCTTTGATCATGCTATTTCGTTCACCTTAAAAGCCATCCTTGAGGCCCAGTTGTTATTCCACTTTCTTCGTAAAGCCTTCTGTGATGACCAGGCCAATTTTTCTCCCTTCTTTGAACTGTTACTAGAGTATAAATAAGCTCCTTTTGGGTAGGAATTGTTTTATTCTGTGTATTTGTGTCTTCAATGCCTAGCACAAAGCTTGGCACATAGATATTTAATAAATACTTATTAATTGATTCATTGAGACCTGGGAATGTTTCATTTCTTTTTTTCTGGTGAATGTTTGTTGAATTGAATTATTGTATGTATAGTCTACATTATTGGTTGGAACTTAACTGTTCTCTAATTGCTTCACATGAGTTATTCTTGTCTCTCTTCCCATCTTGAATGTAAATTCCCTGAAGGTAGAGACCATTTTTTTATATGCAGAGTCAGAGTTAGTATTTTAAGCTATGGAAGGAATTATTGAGGTTACCCATCACCATAAAGATGAAGAAATAGTTTCAGAGAATTTAAAAGACTTGTCCAAGCTCATGTAGTAAGATTCAGACTGGCTTGATGGTGCACTGGAGATATGATGAAAAATGTCTTGGTCTAGAAGCAGAGGGCCTGAGTACAATCCTGGCTCTGCCACCACTTACTACCAGTATGAACTTAGGCAAACGCCTTCCTCGGTGCCTCAGCTGTAACATGGGAGTTATATAACATCATGTATATGTAACTGCCACCACTATAAACTGGTATCTTGTATTCTAGAAAGCAAAGAATCTATACTTACAACCTGGAATAACTTACTTAGCAAAATGAGTATAATCCTGCAGGGCTAATTGAAGTCTAAGGCCTGTCCAGCCGTAAATCTATGATCCTGTGACTTGCAGTGAGAAAACTGGGTTCAAGCTGCAATTCTGACACCTCCAAGCTGTGAATCCTTCAGCAAATTAATTTAACTCTCTGAACTTCAAAGTCTTCATTTGTTAAATGGGGATAATATTTGTACTACTACTGGCTACAGGAGGAAAAGGCTGTAAACATTGTGCTATATAAGTATAATCTGTTAGTTTTGCATCTCCCATCACACCCATTATGAACTTGGGCCAGGGCAGGCCAGGTTGGGGCAGTTTTCTTTGAGTTGTTAACATGATCTCAGAGCCAGCAGAAAACAAAGGCCAGGAAAGAGGCCATGTGGGATAGTGGGAAGAACACTAAGAAAATGTAGGTTTAGGGCAGCTAGGTGGCACAGTGCGTAGAGCTCCAGTCTTGGCGTGAGGAGGACCTGAGTTCAAATCTGGCCTCAGACACTTGACACTTAACTAGCTGTGTGACCCTGGGTAAGTCACTTAACCCTGATTGCTTCACCAAAAAAAAAAGCAAAAATAAATAAAATACATAAGTAATTAAAAAAAAAAAGGGAGCAGCTAGGTGACGCAGTGGATAGAGCACCGGCCCTGAAGTCAGGAGGACCTGAGTTCAAATCTGGCCTCAGACCAAACACTTGACACTTACTAGCTGTGTGACCATGGGCAAGTCACTTAACCCCAACTGCCTAAGCAAAAAAAGAAAAAAACCAAAAACAAAAAAAAAAATGTAGGTTTGAAATCCTCTATCTGTTGCTTATGATGGTAGATGGGCAGGTCATTTTAACTCTACTTCCTCATTTGTAAAATGGAGGTCATGACACTTGTAATATTTACTTCCCACAGTCATTTTGAGGAAGACACCATAGGAACATAATAGATTGTACTAGAACTCTTGCTTTAGAATGATCAGGTAGGTCATTTAGGTCTCTGAATTATCCAAATCAAATAAACTAGTTAATTGCTGGATGCCTGTTCCCCTTTGTTTATAGGCACAGTCTCAATGTTCTTTCTTTTCCAATACTATTGCTACACATTTGAGGTTGGGGGGTGGGAAAGTATCAGGATTAATGAGAATGAGGAAGGTAATGAGGAACAGAAATGCAAAAAAACAGGAAATTAGGGCCTGCCAGGAAGGAATAATAATGTCTTACCTTGAAAAATGCCTGAAATTAAACTGCATAGTCTGGGTGGGAGTAAACACACAACATGCAAATAATATGCGATCAGCACATGACCTGGGATCTCTTTTGTAAAACTTTGGATGTGGTTCCCAGGAAAAGTCTGCTGGGCATCTTTAGGCATTGCCCCCTTTTTAACATCCTATCCTACAATCCCTACACACAAATTGTAGAAATCAGAGTGAATTTCATAAAGTGGGGCTCAATGGTGGATAGCTGGGAAACAAATTACAACTGCAGAAGAGAAAAGGAGGAGGACAGGATAGCAAAGCTAAAAAATATGCAAGTTGTGGGGGGTACCCTGAGCTCCATTTTTGGAGCTAGAGGTACTGGATTTGAATCCAAGCTCTGACACTTACTACCCATATACCTTGGATAAATGATTGATTGGAACTGGGACTGGATTGGTTGACTTCTAACCTTCTGAGCTTCACATCTCTGTGTCTCAGTTTTCTCATCTGTAAAATAAGGAGTTTGGAGTGGATGGTTTCTAAGGTCCCTTTTGGCTCTCAATCTATGATTCTATGACTCTTTGATGCTGAGTGAATATTTTCATTTTCTCTGACCTCATTGAAGAGCAGGCAAGAGAGAATTAATTTATTATGCTTTATCATGTGAAATGCAGATAGTAGGAACCACTTTTTTTTTTGAAGTGTGTCAACTACTTTTGATTTTTTAAGTTTATTATTTTTTTTCAATTAGCAAACATTTTTAAGATTGATCTATCCTCATTGCTCTCCTCACTCCCCCACTGAGGAAAAAAAAGAACACAACAACTTAAAAATAAAACCCTAAATACATAGCTGCATAGTCAGGCAAAACAAAAAAAAAATCCCAATTAGATGTGTCTGAAGATGTCTCTGGGTTTTCATTTCATCACTTCTCCGTCTGAAGGTGAATGGCACATTTCATCTTCATTCTTTTAAACTCATGGTTTACCAGGGCATTGACCTGAGTTCTAAAGTCTTTCAAAGTTATTTTTCTCTATGATGTTATCATTGTATAGATTGTTCTAGATTTGCTTATTCAGTTCTCCTTCAGTTCATCAAAGTATTTGCAATTTCCTCTGAAACTGTCTATTTCACCATTTTTTTATGGCATAATCTACTAACTGTAAGAAAATGTTTTATTGATACTTTTTGTTTTCACATCACAGTCATTTCTGGGGGGAAAACCCACTCCCCATTAACCCCCTTGTCCTTTGTAACAAAGAAAAACAATTAAGCAAAAATACCCAGTATAGTGACCAACAATGTTTACAATCTGAAAATGAAGACAGCATTCTGCCTTAGTTGACTCCCACTGCTTCTCTGTTGATGGGGGAAGAAATATTTTGTTGTCTATTCTCTGATATATTATTTATTTTCAGTTTTATTTTTCATTGACATTGTTGCAATAATTATATATCTTTTCCTTGTGGTTCTGCTTATTTTATTCCATCTTCAGTTTATACACATTTTGGGAAATAGCTTTTTGTCAAGAGGAACCCTGAGATTTAGGAATGGGCCAAGAAAGCAATTTCTGAGTCTTTTCTGTTAATTTTGAGAAAAATCTGCTTTCTTGGGACAGCTCACCTACCTCTCTTCCTGGAGCAAGAGCAATGGTTACGATAACCGCTTGCAATCCCTTTCTGCTCATATGATGTCCCCGGATGCAGGGTACTTGTATGGTGGGTAGTTTCTACTTTCAATGGTTTAGTCTGACTCTGATGTGGAGGCAAGGGACTGGATTAGTTGACCTCCAGCCTTCTGGGGTTCATCAGAGGAATGAGAGATGAAAAAATAAAGCTGTTGAAATAAACTGAGAAGAGGGAATATTGAGCTTGGGCTGAGGGTTACCTGCCTTGACAGCAGAGAGGAGCAGAGAGATAAAACTCAGGAAATGGTGAATTCTGAGAAAGTACTGAACTGTAAAGCCCTTTTGAAGGGGATTTCTAAAGGGTCTGTATAGAGAAGCAGGCACCGTGGCAAAATGCTGGAGACTATCAGAGTAGGGATGAAGGCATGGTTGGGGGAACCCAGGTGGAGAGACTTCCAAGTCCAATTGGCACCAATCTAGTTACGTTGGTAATTACTATGAAAATGAGCTGAACAAAGGCAGGAGTATGTATATGGAGGAGGGGGATAAAAGAGACTGAGTAGGTAGGGTGTTGGTGGAAACCTAGTTTTAACCAGATTTTGGAAGGACTCACTTTTGGAGGCAAAATCAAGGCACAAGGGAGATTAAGGCTAAACAGAGGAAGCAACACTGAGGAACAATGGAGGCGTAGGACCAAAAGGATTCTGAGACTTAGGAATGCATCTCTGATGCTTGAACAAGCTCCCTTATGCCATTTGCCTCACACGGGGCTCGTGCCCAGCTGGATTGGGGTGATAGGCTCCAGAGTACTCTGGACCAAGCTTGGAAGGCCTTTCTGACTTTACTTCCTTTGTCCCATGAGAAAAAAGAAGGAAGAAAGTTGGGTGCCTTTCTTGACAGAAAGTATATTTTGTTGACAAATGCAGGGCAATACTGGATCAATTGGTCAGGAAAGGCAAAGAGTTTAAATAAAGATTGAACTGATTTTTTTCAATTAACAAAAATTTTTAAGATTAATCAATTCTAAGAATCTGTAATAATCAGCTTCACTAGATATTTACCCAAGTAACTATAAAATAATGAAAGGCACATAAGCTTCACTTACTGAGCCCCTATTGTGGGCTACATATTGCTCTTCAAAAGAAAATAGAAGATATATTCCCTGATCTCAGTAAAGGTGCAGCCTTTTTTGGGGGGAAGGGAATATGTATGTGTGCACATACAAGGACAGGAAAATAATTAGAGAGGCTGTGTGATCCTGGACAAGTCATTTAACCTCTCAATGCCTCAGGCAACTAAGATTATGAATTCCAGATAAAGAAATTTCTCCTTTGGCCGTCTCTATACTGAAGAAATAATAGGTCTGGTAAAACAAAAAACAGAAGCAAAAGGTACAGGTCCCTGTAACCATGCTGGAAATGGGACTATATACTAAAATCATGGCATTTTAGAATGTAACTAGGTTAGCAAGGGTGTGTGCTGCAGCCAGTTCACACCTGCTTGTGAAAGTAAGCTGATTATTGTCTATTCAATGTGAGCATTTAAACCTCTGAAATAGGCCATCACTACAAATCAGGGGCAGTGAGGTGGTGCAGCAGGTAGAGTGCTGATCCTGGAGTCAGGAAGGCTCATCTTCCTTAGTTCAAATCTGGCCTCAGACACTTACTGTGTGACCCTGGACAAGTCACTTAACTCTGTTTGCCTCAGTTTCCTTATCTGTAAAATGAGCTAGAGAATGAAATGGAAAATGACTCCCGTATCTTTGCCAAGAAAACCCCAAATGAGGTCGCAAACAATCAAATACAACTGAAAAATAACTGACCAAATCAAGAATTTATTGTTATGTTTATTATCTAGGTTTAAGAAAATGATGGAGAAAATGTTAATGCAGAATAAACTTAAAAGGATGTCATGGGTACAGGTTTTTTTTTTCCCCCTCAGAGAGCTTGTTATTAAACATTTATCTGTACGTTGCTCAATGTAAGATACAATCATCCTGGGCTATCCTTAGCACTGTGACATCAATGAATCTAGAGCTTTGGGGTCACCACTGAAAGAATCATATGATGATAAAATCATAGAATTTCAAGAGATAGGAGACACTGAGATCATTCAGTTCAATACATAGCTAAACAAGCCCCCTTTATAATGAGGCTAAAGTGATCATTTGCTTTTGCTTCCTTTGAGTGATGCTGAATGGGGGAAGTTGTGTTTGTTTGTTCTAACCTAGTATTTATTCCGTGGAAGCATAGAGCCCTAGATTCCCGAGGCAGGAAGGGATTTCAGAGGCCATTTAGCCTAACTCCCTTATTTTACAGATGAGAAAACGGCCCTGGAGGAGTTAAGCTGGTCACGAGGTGTCAAGGCAGGTAGAGTTCTGGGTCTAGGGGCAGGAAGATCTTAGTTTAGATCCAGCCTCTTGATACTTACTCTGGGACCTTGAGCAAGTCACTTAACCCTTTGGCCTCATTTTCCTTATCTGTAAAGTGGAAGTAATGACAGCACCTATTTCCTAGGGTTGTTGTGAGGACTAAATAACAGAATAATTGTAAAGTGCTTATCACAGTGCCTGGCACATAGTAAGTTATTTTATAAACGTTAGTTGTTGTTATTATTATGCTCATTAATTAACATTAGAACCTGCGTTAGGATGGATCTCTTGGTTTTCAATCTCTATGTCATTTTCCATTTTTTTTTTTTCGTGGAACCTTTTCTGATCTCCCTAGCTGGCAATGACTTTTGTTTACTCTGTGTTTAAATGGCTCTTCATTTGCCCTTATCATTACCTAATTATGAAAATAGTTTTTTGGGAATGCTACCATCAGGGCAAGCTCCATCAGGGCAGGGACAGTGTCTAAGGTCAGATTTACATTTTTCCCAAGCACTAGGTGGGGGCCCTCCAGCCCTCAGCTCTGCACACAGTAAGGCCCTTAATAAATCTTTGTCGAGTTATGCCAAGCCCATATATATATCTTTCAAGTCTTCTTATACCTTAATCTCTGACACATACCCATGATGCAGTGACACTGACCTCCTGGTGTTCCACGAATAATTTACTCCATCTCTGGGCTCCCGGCATTCTCTCTGGCTGACCCTCTTGCTGGGAGTGCTCTCTTCCTCCTTTACTCCCACTGCTGAACTCTCTGGTTTACTTTAAGTCTCAGCTAAAATCGTACAGGAAAGCTTTCCGAGCCCCTCTTACTTCCAGTGTCTTCCCTCTTTTAATTATCTCCCATTTATCTTGCATATAGCTTGCTTTGTACATATTTGTTTGTGTGTTTCTTCCCCATTAGATTGTAATCTCTTTGAGAGTAGAGGCTGTTTTTTGCTTCTTTTTATGTCTCCAGGGCTTAGCACAGTGCCTGGCACATAGTAGGTGTTTAATATTTGTTTATCCATTAATATAGCACCATACACGGACTTAGCCATATTCAAAGTGCCTTGTACCAGTTTTGCTCTCTTCCCCATACTTTGGAGGGGTAAGAGACGAGATAGAGCCAGAAGGGCTAGATTCAAAACCCAACTGGGACACAACTAATGTGACTTAGCTTCTCTCAGCCTCAGCTTCCTTATCTGTAAATGAAGATATTGTACTAGATGACCTACAAAGCCCTTTTCATTTCTAAACTAATGATTGGATCATAATAGCTCTTTTGAAGGATGAGTGGTGGATGAGATCATGCTGAAGACCTGGTGATGGCCTTGAGGGAGTAGCTTAGGGTTTAGTTGTCACTCAGTCAAAACAGTATGGAGGAGGAGCTGAGACTGGGGAGCATAGGCTGGTAGCTGATAGCGGTGACCCAGGCTTGAGAAAGAGGTAGACAAGCTAAGTGGGATGAGGTATAGACTCTTTCTTTATTTTGGCTGGAATAGAATTATTCTTAATCCTTCTTCCTCAGCTGAATGCTATTGGTGCCCATTTCTAAGAGCATTCCCTTACTCTGCTATAAATGGTGCATTACTGAACTTATTTTACTTCTTAGAAGCATCTGAGGTTGATCCAGATGTATATTTCCTTGTGTCCACTAGTTCTCGGCATGAGCGTTCAATGGACAGTTATTCTAACAACGCAGGAGACAGTATTTTTCCTACACAAAGCTAGAATCTCAGCCCTCAGCTCATTGTTAGAGAAGCTCTCTAACTGAGGCATAATCATGAGTCCTTTGGTACGTTTTCTAATTAAACCTCCAAGGGCAGAACTAAAATGAACTTGGGGCTTACTTTCTGTTGGTCCCTCAGAGCACAAGCCTAATTACTATTTTTTTTTTT
>NW_020950326.1:4979221-5024858 GCF_900497805.2 Vombatus ursinus | reverse complement strand
CAGATAAACAAAGTAACAAATAATAATGACTTACTCTCTACTCCTCTCCTTTCACCTACAGGCCATGTATGCTCTACTTTCTTGTTTGAAGCCAATTCTTATTTATTGAGCACTTATGGTGGTTAAGAGAGGTCTCTTAGAGTAGAGGAAAGAAGGCCAACCTTGGGCTCAGAAAGACCCACCTTTGACATATATTAGCTGTGTGACAAGTCCCTTGATATCTCAGTGTTCCAAACAATGAAAGCTGTAAATTACATATGAGTTTCTGATCTTCATTGCTGGAAGGAGTCCCCATATTGATGAAATCACAGGTCTGTACCAAAAAATAAACAAACAAACACTATGCTCAAGGTACCATGTTTGGTGCTACATGCTATGGGGAAATCCAAAGATTTATGAGACACAATTCTTGTCTTTGAGGAGCTTGAAAAATGGCATGGCAGGTAGTCACACAAACAATAATAATAAAGATTATAAAATGAGAGGTACAAAGTATTATAAGTCACCATATCTTCTTCACTGGCTTCTTGGACTTTTCCCCTTAATTTAAATCCATATCTCTCCCTTCAATCCTTAAGGTGCCCTCTGCAGTGACTGACCCAGTATATGTGACATCTCTTCCATATCACCCTTCTATACTAACTTAGGATCATAGAATTACAGAACATCAGAGCTGGGAGCCTTAGAGGGCATCTAGTTTAACCTGCTAATTTTTATACAGGATGAAACTGAGGCTCAGAAAGGGAAAATTACTTGCCTGAGGCCATATACCCAATAATTGGCAGACTCTAAGTCCAGCATTTCATCTACAATACACACTTCCTCTACTTCATTGACCCAATATCTGGTAGCACCTCATTTTAAGGGGTATGGTTAAGGATCTTCAATAAGTTTCAGCTGAGTAGGATAGAGCTACTCAAAATGCTATTGGAGAAAAGTACCTTTAGGGTTGTCCTGGTAATGGCTCCACATTCTGGCACAATCAACTTTGAGTAAATCATGAGGGCTGAGATGGGTAATTTCTATATTTAGTAACTTCTAGGTAAAAGCAATCTGTGAGGTGATCAAGTAGACTACAAGGAAATTGAAGCAGATGAAAGCAGTCTGTTTTCTTAGGGTCTCAAGAACTCCCCATCAGAAACCTGGAGTTATCTTTGTGTATTCTTTGTCCAAAGGACCTACAACTCCCAAGTCAATCAACCTGGGGGCGAAGTTAACTCAGATGGATGCAGGTCTGCTCCACAGCTTCCTGGCTCACAACAAGGGGTAACTTATCAGACAGCTGGAGAAGAACTCTCTCTGAGGATGAAGGACTATTAATCTATGAGCCTGGAAGATACTTATAGGACTTCAGCTCTCCTCTGGGCTCAGGATCACCATCCTAAAAATGAACACATTTGCTGTCCACAAAAATGGAAAGAAGAATTAGTCAACAAGGGCTGATCCCAGAAGAAAGGATATATACCTGCTGCAGTAGTCCACTTTTACTGTAAAGTGAGAGAGTATGTCCAGGGAACTTAAGTAGTTTTCAACTTTTAACTCTGTGGGGTGTGGGTGGATTGGCAATCTGGATAGGAGGAGGCATTCTCCATAGCTGACCCAGAATCATGGACCAAGTGACAGGTTTCCAATTCTGTTTACATGTATTGATCCACTTCATTTTATGGGTTGCAGTGTGGTCCCTGGTCCTTCTGAATTCATGAGCTTTCACAGAAGGCAAATGCAGCTCATGCTCACCTCTAGATGAGGGGTTCTTAACCCGAGGCCCATGAACTTAAATACTTTTTTTGATAACTATATTTCAATATTATATTTTTTAAGCCTATGTATTTTATTTTATGTATTTAGAAACATAATTCAAAGAAGGGGTCCATAGACTTCATCAGACTGGCAAAGGGTTCCTTGCTATAAAAACAGATTAAGAACCCATGTCTAGACCTTTACTCATCTACTGCTCTCTGGCCCTGTCACCCCAAGACCAATGAATTGCAGTTACTAGAGAATTGATAAAGTAACAACCTTAACTTTTTTTTTTTAGCTCATCAAATTCTTTTCTTTTTTTAAATGATCAGTGAAACGGTAATGGGATCCTTCCCTCTCCCCTAACCCCACAGAGCACTCTCAGTCTCCACTCTTCATTCCAAACAACTGTAGAAGCTTAGAGGAGGTTTCCATTAAGTCATGATAGAGTCCCCTATCTGACTGCTGAGACACATAGTTGCTTGAAGTCTGGACTGGATGACTGGGCATGTTTCACAGGTAGTAATGAGGATAAGAGGGAAAATGGAGAGTGGGGGAGGGAAGGGTCCTGTTACATTTATAAAATATCTTGCAAAACTTATAGTGCTACATATATATCAACTGTTAGTATTGAAGGACTCCTGTGTTTAGGTGGTATAACTAATCTTCCTGTTTGTCCAATGATATGCTTAGAGGTCAGGGATATTATATAGAAGGACTCTGAACTAGCTTTGCCTGAAAAATACCACTGTTGTGATAAAATATAATAGAATAGAAGGGACCTTAAACGTTGTCTACGCTAAACCTCTTATTTTATGTATTAAGTAGCTGAAATCCAGACAGACTGTGATTATTCAAGGTCTGCCTAATAGCAGAGGTGGAATTTAAACTCAGATCTTCTGGTTCCAAATCTAGCATTATTTCCACCCTACCATATTTAATTTCATCTTGCTGGCTATGTGATTGCACCAAACTCTTAGTCTGCTAAGTGAACTGCATGTGTTTGCCCGTGGAAGCTATGATCAAGAGCCTCTTTATAGGACTGCATTACTAGGAGGTATTAGACTGCTGCCTCTCCAGTGCTCTCCATCGTGAGTCAATGCAAAGAGTGTTGGATTTCAAACCCAGGTTTGAGTTCCAGCTCTGCCCCTTCTCCCTCTGTTACTTCGTCAAATCACTTAATCTCTTTGGGCCTCAGTTAGTCATCTGAGAAATGAAGAGGTTGTATTTAGACAACCTTTAAGGTCCTTTGCAGTTCCAAATTTTTGACCCTATGATAAAGGAGATAAGGTCCATCTCTGAAATGAGGCACCAAGTTCCTTTACAGTCTAGATCTATTATTTCCCATCCTTCATCCCAATTGTCTTTGGATTTAGTTTGGATTCAGTCAAAGAACTGCACATGTGGCCTCAAGGCCACCAGTTCCCCATCCCTGTTACAGGTCATCATCCAAACCCCTTTCCCCACCCTCACTATCCAACTCCTTATTCCCATGCCCCTCAACCTTCCCATTCCAAAATTTAAATCAAATACCACCTAGCCCTGTCATTGTGCCCTGTGGAGTTCCTGTTCCATAGGCAACAAATGTCTCTTTACCCTGAATCTTTTTGTCTCTCACTCCTTCCATTTACTAGCTATTGCTGAAACCTGACTCCCTTGAGGTGACACAGCCTCCTTGGCCACCTTTTTCTGTACTATCTGCACCTTCACTCATTTCCCTTAGCTCACCGGTTGAGGTAGGGGAGTTAGAATACTACTTGCTCCCCATTTTCAGGTTCTTTCCCTACCTCCATCACTCAATCTCTCCTCTTTTGAGGTCAATGATATTCATATCTACCACCCAATGAAAGTCCTAGTAGCTGTTGTCTACTCCTTCCATGTCAACTCCTTCCTTTCTCAGTGAGTTTGGTACATGGCCTACAATTTTTCTTTCCTTCCCAATTCCTGCCTCATACTAGGTGACTTGAATGTACAGATTGACTCTCCCTCAAACACTCTAACCACTTAATTCTTCAACTCATTCACTTTCCATGACCTACTCTTCAGCCTCATGCAAAGATAATCATACCATTGATCTTTCTATTACCACAAAATGTATCACTTCTACATTCAAGAATTCCAAAATACTTTTATCCAACCATACTCCATTGGCTTTTCATCTCTCCCTCTGCCTTCCCTAACAAAACTCTGCTTTTTATTTTCACCATCACCTTCAATCCCTTAATCCCTTAATTTTTTCCCAGGCTATCTCCCCTGCACTAGCCACTCTCTCCTCTTTTCTCCATCTTGACCCTTTGGTGAATCAATTCAACTCTACAGTGTCCTCCTCCTTTGAATCCCTACCTCTCTTTTTTTACTGATCATATTTTGCCAAGCCTCAGCCCTAGATCACTCCCACCAGTCTATGTCTTTGATCCTTTACACACACACACACACACACACACTCACACACACACACACACACACACACCGCTGAACAAAGGTAGAGAAATTGATGCAACCATTCTAATGTTGCCCACTATAAATTTGTTTTACACAAATTGGACTGGGCCCTCATTGCTGCTAAATAATCCTTCTATACCTGCCTTATCAAATCACTCTCCCATTCTCCACATCAGCTCTTTCAAATGCTTTCATCTCTCCTCAAACCTCTCATGGCTCCCCCTCCCTCTACACTCTCAATGGAGAAACTTATCTCATATTTTACAGAAAAATTGAGGCCATTCATTTTGAGGTCCCTCTTCTCTACTTTTCCCCAACTCATATCACTATGGCCTTATGCTACTATCTCTTCCTTCACCCCTATCTCACATGATGAGGTGGCCTTACTCCTTACCAAGGCTACCCCTCTACCTGCTCAAGTGATCCCATTCCATCCCATCTCTTCCAACACATTACACATTCTTTCATCCTTACTCTATTATTTATTTTCAATCTCTGTCTACTGGCTCATTCCCTACTGCCTGCAAACATGCCCATGTATCTTCCATCCTCGAAAAATCCCTCACTTGATCCTTCCATCCCAGCTAACTATCCTTCTATATCTCTTCCATTCTTTGTTGCTAAACTCCTTGAAAAGGCTATTTATAATAGATGCCTCTATTTTCACTTTTCTCACTCTACCCTTAACCCCTTACAAATTAGCTTCTAACCTTAGCATTTCAATTAAACTGCTCTCTCTGAAGTTGAAATGTTCTCTTAGTTGCCAAATTCAATGGCCTGTTCTCAATCCCTCATTCTCCTCAACTCTCTGAAGCCTTTGACACTGTTGATCCCTCTTGCCTTCTTGATACTCTCTTCTCTCTAGGTTTTTCAGAACAGCACTCTCTAAGTTCCCCTCCTACCTATCTGACTGCTCCTCTGTCTTCTTTATTAGATCCTCTCTCAGGTCATGCCCTCTAACCGTATGTTTCCCATAGGGATCCATCCATCTCCCTTTACACTATCTCATTTGGTGATCTTATCAACTCCCATGAATTTAGGATTCTCAAATCTACCCATCCTACCCCAATCTCTCTACTGACTTCCAATCTCACATCTCCAGTTGCCTTGCAGACATCTCAAACTAGAGGTCCAGGAGACATCTTAAACTAAATGTATCTAAAATGGAGTTCATTATCTAATATCCCCTACCTTCCCTATTACTATATATTTTTAAAATTTATTTTTTTAATTTAATTTTAAATTTAAATTTCATTTTTTATCTAATATCTCCTACCTTCCCTATTACTATAGGAGGCAAAACCATCTTCCCAATCCGTTAGGTTCATAACCTAGGTGTTATATTCAACTCCTCACTATTTCTCATTTCCCATATGTAATGTATTACCAAGATCTGTTTAATTCTTCTTTGCAATATCTCTCAAATATGTCCCCTTTTCTCCTCTGACCCTGCCACCACTCTGGTGCAGGGCCTCATCACCATACCTGGACTATAGTCTGCTTGCCTCTTTAATATATCCCTAGCACTTAGCACAGTGCCTGGAACATAGCAGGTGCTTAATAAGTGTTTATTGATTGATTGATACAATAGTCTAACAGAATGATATTTTCTTAAAATTTTGTGGCCTTGTCCAATATGCTACCTATATTTACATCCTTTCTTCCAGACTGTATCAACAGCATTTGTACAACCAGCTTGCAAACAGATATTTTAGATATCCTTCTTGCGCAGAATGCCCATGGATCCTCAGAAGGTGAGTACCATGATTGGGCAGCACACTCCTGGGGTCTTCAAGTGCCATTAATGATTTGGGGTCTTTGCTAACTACTACCAGAGATTTGATTAGCAAACCCTCCATACATTGGTTTCCCTGGTTAGCTTTCAATGAGAACATACAAGAGGGTTATTATATATATGATAATATTACATTATACATTATATATTATGTATCATACATCATCTCTACTTCAGAGAGCGTAACTCCAATGGGCTGGATACTTAGTTTGAATGCAAAACATACAGTTGCTAAAAAGACTATTTTATGAAGAACTCACACAGGGCAAGTGTTCACTTGGTGGTCAGAAGAAGCAATACAAGGACACTCTCAAGGCCTCTCTTAAGAATTTTGGAATTGATTGTGTGACATGGGAGACACTGGCACAGGATCACCTAGCATGTCATGCCCACATCAGAGAAGGTGCTGTGCTCTATGAACAAAGCAGAACTGAAGTAGCTCAAAAGAAATGCAAGATGCACAAATTTAGGGAATCCACCCCAAATGTTAGCATAGACTATTTGTGCCTGACCTGTGGTAGAACATTCTGAGCTCATACTGGTCTGATGAGTAACAGTCAGACTAACTATAACTTGACTCTAGCATAGTGATGCCATTTTGGTCCTCTTCAAGAGAAAAGGGCAACAACAAAAATATACATTATGTATTATATATTACATGTACATCATATATTTACAACCATCCCCATCTTGGAGTATTCACAAATCAGCTTGACATGCATTGTTCAGGTGTATCATTCCAATGTAATCATAGGACCAGATTTTATCAACTAACTATGATGGAGGTAACAGTATGACCCTATGGTAGCTAGTTCTCTTAGAAGTTTAACCCTGTCCAAAGCAATTACATCATCTGTCCAAAGGAACTTCTGGCCATCAAACTTAGAAGTGAGACCCAGCAGCAGTATCTAGAGAGTCATGGTTTGGATTGACTACTGAAAGTGATTAAATCCTAGAAGGTGAGTAAAATCCTGGAGTGGAATATGTTTGTAACTGTCAAGGATCTTTGGAAGCTCAGTCAATGATCACTGTTTTTATCTAGGTTCCTTCTTTCTAATCTGATATATCAGAAGCTCCTCATAAACCCTCCCCTGTTTCCAACTTCCATGTTTTGGTTGAAGGCACCACGATCCTCCTAGTTACTCAGGCTCCCAACCTAGTTGTCACACTTGATTCCTTACTCTCTCTCACTATATCCAATCTATTGCCAATACCTATCAATTTCATCTTCCTAACATCTTTCATATATGCTCCCTTTCTTTCCCCTGGCATGGTTAACACCTTGGTTCAGACCTTCATCACTTCATACCTAGACAATATATTGCAATAGCCTGCTGATTGGTCTCTCTGCTTTAAGTGTCTCCTCACTCCAGTTCATCTTTCACTCAGCTGTCAAATTAATCTTCCTAAAGCTCAAGTCTGACCATGTCACTCTACAACCCCCTCCGCACCATTGAATAAGTTTCAGTGCCTCTAGGATAAAATAGAACATCCTCTGTTTAGCTCATAGAGCCCTTCCTAACTTGATACTTTCTATCTTTCCAGTCCTTTTAAACCTTAATTTCCACTTACACTGTAATCTAGTAATACGAACTTCCTTGTTGTTGTTCACAAACAACAGTCCATATCCTGATTCTGAGTGGTTTCACTGGTTTTCCTCAATTTCTGGAACACTCTCTTTTCTCATCTCCCACTCCTGGTTTATTCAAACCTCACTTGAAGGCCAATCCTTCTACAAGAAGTCTTTCCTAGTCTTCCTTAGCCTTGGTATCTTCATTCTGAGACTACCTACATTTTACCCCAACTATACCTTGTTTGTATATAGTTGTTTTCATGTTGTCTCTCCTATTAGAATATGAATTTTTTGAAATCAGGGACTATATTTTACTTTTTTTTGTTTGCATTCCCAGTGCTTATCATAGTGTCTGGCACATAGTTAGTGCTTTTAGCCTTGCCAGGAAAGACTGTTAAGACTAGGATATTGTTGCCTCAGAATTCTTCTAGGACTTAGGACAATCTAGGCTTTCTCACCCTTATGCATGAGTACCAATGATGGGTTCCCCTTGCCCTAGAACTGAACCACTTCCCCAAAGTGGAACCATTCATTGGATCATAGATTTAGAGCCAGAAAACACTTTAGAAGACTGAGACAGAGGTACTTTTTGTTTTAAATCAACATGACTAGGGTTATACAGCTTACTAGCTATGTCTGAAGTGGGATTTGGACCCAGGTCTTCCTAACTCCAAGTTCAGTTCTTTACTCTGCCATTACTTTTTCTGATCGTGTTTTTCATACTGTGTGCTAGTCATATGGCTTAGTGGTGCTTCCAAATTTAAGAGCTGTGTCTTTGCCACTCTGTTGCCATTGAGTAATTATGACATCTATAAAACCTTACATCTAGTGTCATGGGAATTCTATTGACCCCAGCCATTAGAAACATTTCAGGACTATGGAGTGATTGTCAGCACTCTCCAAGTCATATGCATACATCTCGACTCATCTAAGTGTTCCTTCAACCAGCTTACCTGACATAATGGTCCCTTACCCATACCTCCTTCATCCTTTCAAACTTACCCTCTTATTATCTGGACTATTGACCCTAGTTTTATAGAACCTGTAGGTTGTCTGCTCCTGAATATGCCAGAGAATAAAACTTGGAAATATGGCTTCTCGTCCAGGCATTTGACTGCAGGGGCAAAGACCATTTTAACCATTTAGGAAAAATGTCAATTTATTCTCCTTCTAAAAGTGGTTAAGGGATTTAAACTTGAACTACCTCTTACTTCCCCCTGATGTCAGTGTTTTATCTCTATAGTGGTCAAAAAGTTCTTTCTCATGCCCTTCAAACACATTTCTTTCTTTTGACTGAGCTCTGCTCTCTTGGAGCATGATGTGGTATGACCAAATTCTACCCTTTCCAGCTAATAGTCCCTACTTTGGCTAGAGAATATTTCTTCACACCTTCATTATTACATCCCCAGACAGCCCATTTGAAAACAGTTCTTTGGACACTATGACCAATATGTTCTCATCAGGCCCATATGGCTTTTGTGCCTCCCTCTTTAGAACCTAAAATAGCCATATTGCCAACTTACCCTCCCAGTAGTCTTTTTCCTATAGTTAAGTTATATTCAAATAAAACATCTGGAAATTCAGTTTGGTTGCCTCATTTGAACCAGACTAAAACCAACCTGTATAAAATTTTATGGATTTTCTCAGGCATTGTACCTTATATTTTCCATACCTTGGAACACTGTAATTTGGTTACCAGGAGCAGGATTTGGCCATGTCTTCTTTCTCTAGAGCTATAGTTT
Organism: Vombatus ursinus; assembly: GCF_900497805.2. NCBI lineage: Eukaryota > Metazoa > Chordata > Mammalia > Diprotodontia > Vombatidae > Vombatus > Vombatus ursinus. The sequence continues at coordinate 5,015,566 of NW_020950326.1, read as the reverse complement.
TTATTCTGTTTTGTTTTGAAGGCAGTGAACTTGGCTACTTGGTGGTGATGGTCAGGAAATGGGGGAGATGAATTAAGTTTTGGCTCTATTTGAAAAAAAAGTCTGTTTAATCTTTTTTAACCCTAAACTTTTCCATGCTAGAAGGGGGAACTGAGCAGGGGAGGCAAATGTTACATCTGAGTGGAGGAGCACATAGCACCATGAATAAGCTGTGAAATTTATCTCAGCAGCTGTTGAGTTGGCTGAATAGCTTGAATGTTGTATTAAACTACTTAGTTTCCTCTTCTCTACAAGGATTTTGACCAGGTACTAAGATTATAATTAAAGAGAACATTTTGAGAACAGCGTAGAGGAAGGAACCAGCTTCTTGTGGTGGATAGGGACAGGACCTTCCCCTGTTCTGAGGTAGATTCTGCCAATGGTCTTAGCATATGTATTTAGGTGACAGATTCAATGGGACCAAAATCACCCTGACTTAACTCTGGATGTTGTCTTTTAGGTCATATGGATATTCCATGACTTTTAGAGGAGCTCACTATTCCTCTTGAGGTAGTATTTGAAATCTTAACTGTTCAATTGTATTTATTAAGTGTTATCTACTGAACAAAATCATGTGCTGGGTACTGGAGGAAGGGAGATAATGAAAGGAAATAAAAGATATATTTTCTGCCCTTGAAGAGCTTATAATTTTATAGAGGTGATGAAATACCTACACATGAAAAGATAATTAGCAATATACAAGGCAGGGTGGGTAAGGAAGATCTAGATAGATCAAAAAAAAAAGAGAAAGGCATTCAAAAGGTATCCAAAGGGATGGAGATCCAAGACATGTTAAAGGAATAGTGAGTGGTCACCTGGATAGTTCACATAGGGGAATGTGAGCTTATGTGTGGGAAAGATGAAAATAATTAGGGTCCCGTAATTGAGGATTTTGAATGTCTGCTTATGGATTTTGGACTTTACCTGGTACCTATGCTATTCACATTTATCATCTGATCCAGCACCAAGTGGCTGCTATTTATAGACTGCCATGATACTCTCCTTCCTTCCTGAACAAGTTCAGTGCCTGACTCACAGCTTTTCCTCCTCATCTTCTGCCTTCATATTAAGGGACTTCAATACACATATTGTTACCCTCTCAAGTCCCCTAATTTTTCAGTTTCTCACTAATTTCCCATGACCTACTCCTGCAGTCCACCTCAGCTATATACAGAGCTAGTCAACCCCTTGGGCTTCCCATAACCTATAAGAGTTCCACTTCAGTACTCAGGAACTTCTGAATTCCTTTATCAGGTCATAATCTTTTATCATTCCATATTTCCTTATGCCTCATGATCCCTAACCCTATTCTTTTTTTTATTTTGTTTTTGAAATTTTTAATAACATTTTTTCAATTACATGTGAAGACAATTTTTAACATTCATTTTTTAATAAAATTCTGAGTTCCAAATTTTCTTCCTCCCTCCCCTTCCCTAAGATGGTAAGCAATTTGATACAGGTGTGCAATCATGTATGTATGTGCAATCATGTAAGACCTATTTCCATATTAGTCATGCTGTGACAGAAAAAACAATTTGCAAAAAAAATTACAGTTCACAAAAGGAAAAAAAACACAAAAAATAAAGAAAACAAAAATAGTATGCTTCAATCTGCATTCAGACACCATCAGTTCTTTTTTTTAAAAATTAATTCATTTATTTTAGTTTCAACATTCACTTCCATAAGCTTTTAAGTTTTAAACTTTCTCCCCCTCCCTCCCTTCCTCCTCCCCCAAGATGGCATGCAATCTGATATTAGGCTGTACACAGCCATCAGTTTTTTCTCTAGATGTGGATAGCATTTTCCTTCAGGAGTCTTCTGGAATTGTCTTGGATCACTATATTGCTGAGAAGAGTTAAGTCAATCATAATTGACCATCGAAGGATGTTGCTGTTACTGTGTACAATGTTCTCCTGGTTCTGCTCACTTCACTTTGCATGAGTTCATATAAGTCTTTCCAGTCTAATCCTGTTCTTCATCCTCATTGTAACCTCTTTTCCTTCCACTCCTTAGTTGTTTTTTTTTTTTAAACCAGGCTATCACTCCTGTACTGACTATCTTCTTTTTCTCTCCCTATCTTGACTGCTTGGTGAACCAACCCAATTCTACACTATCCTCAACCCTTGATTCTTTGGCCTCTTTATCTTATTGTTCATCATGGCTTGCCCAGTCCCAGCCCTGAATTACTACCACTATCTACTTCCTTTGCTCCTTCCTATTCATGTGCTGCTGAATAGATCTGAAATCATGAAACTACACTGTCTGAGCCCATTACACATTTATGCTTTCTAATGTCACCTGGGTCCTCATTTCAGCTAGATGAACATTCTATTTCTCCTTGGGCAGCGAAATGGCATCATAGTGCACACAGCACTGAGTCTAGAGATGAAGACCTGAGTTCAAATAAGACCTCAGACACTTTACTAGCTGTGTGACCCTGGGCAAGTCACTTACCCCTGTTTGCCTCAGTTTTCTCATCTATAAAATGAGGATAGTGAAAATACTTACCTTTCAGGGTTGTTGTAAGGACAAAATAAGATAATATTTGTGTAGTGTCTAGCATAGTTCCATTAATAAATGCTTAGGGTAGCTAGTTGGCACAGTGGACAGAGTGCTTAAACTTGAAGTCAAAGAAACTCATCTTCTTGAATTCAAATATGGTCTCAGATACTTACTAGCTGTGTGACCCTAGGCAAGTCACTTAAACCTGTTTGCCTCAGTTTCCTCATTTGTAAAGTGAGATGGAGAAGGAAATGGCAAACCACTCCAGTGTTTCTGCCAACACAACCTCATATGAGGTCACAAAAGTCATACAGGACTTAAATGGCTCAACCACAACAAATGCTTATTTCTTTCCTTCATTCCTTTCCTAATTGATTCTTCTATCCCTTTCCTTGTCATAGTTTACTACTGTTATTGGTGATTTATACCTTAGTAAGAATGAGTTTCAAATCTTTTCGTGAGCACAAGGCCTGAGAATAGCTGAGATGATAAAGACCTAAATAGAGTGGTGGCAGTGGGAATGAGGGAGGAAAGACCAGATGCAAAAGACTAGAGGAAGGAAGGAAAGGCCAAAAGATCATGGCTGATCTATGATCTCTCTAGCCCAGCATTCTGTCAGAATGGGATCAAGGGATTGTAGGAGAAGGATTTTAGGAACTGTCTTTCAGGATATTGTTCCTAAGGGAGAAAAATGTATTGAAAATACCTTTAATTCTCTTTGCATTATTCTTTATGGATCTTTTGTCCAGAAATTTATCAACAGGCTTCTTGAGCCTATTCAAATGCTTGACTTGAACAGCCTTTTAGAGAAGGGGTTCTTAACCTTTTTTATGTTATAGACTCCTTTGACAATTTGGTGAAGCCCATGGATACGTTCTCAGAATCATGTTTTCTTGCCTAAATTCATAATGGAGGAAACGATAAATTTCAGTTGGAGGCTAATGAAAATAAAGATGTACTTTTCCCCATCAAAGTGCACAGATGAATGGAATCTATCCATAGGTCCCTCGGGGTCCATGAGCCCCAGGTTAAGAACCCTCATTTTAGGTTAATGAGTTGCATAAGCTTACTCTTGCCTGTAAATACCATCATCTACTAATTTAGTGCTTTCTTTTCATAGCTTCATGTTGAGGAGCAGTGCTGTCATACCTGCCTCTGAGGATTTAATGACTGAGAAAGTTAGTGCTCCCCCTTTTCACCACCATAATGAGTGTAAAGGCTTCTTCTTTATGGCCTTGAAACCTTTATCTTGCTCATACTGATGAGCCCAATTCTTTTCAAGCTTTCCTTTCTACTTCCAGGATCTCCTCCATTTGCTCTGCTGCCAATCCAGACTTATGCTTTCTTCAAGGTTAAGCTCAAGGACTCACCTCCTCTAGGAAATCTGCTGTGCAGACCACAATACTCTTCCCTTGTAATGGGATCTTATGCTTTAATCTTGGGTGATCCTTTGATCTCCACATGGGTGCTGTCCCAGCAATAGACTATGTCTACTTTCTTAGGACCAGTGTAGCTAAGTACTAAGAGGCTTGTTGCCAGCCAGCTAGTCACCTGGCAATGGGTTTATTCAGCCATGTTAACTCAGCAACCAAAAAAATATGAAATGGCTCTCAGGACTATGTGACCCTTCTCCCTTCTCTCTGTGACCCTCATCCCATTTCTACAGAATTAGTTTAAGAGTATTGGAGAAGGGGTGGAAGAAAGAATTTTTTTTTTAAGGCATTTGGGGTTAAGTGACTTGCCCAGGGTCACATAGCTAGTAAGTGTCAAGTGTTTGGTCTGAGGCTGGATTTGAACTCAGGTCCTCCTGACTTCAGGGCCGGTGCTCTATCCACTGTGCCACCTAGCTGCCCTTCAGAGCTCTTTCTTGGGGCAGGTAGGTGGCACAGGGGATAGAGCATGGGCCCTGAAGCCAGGAGGACCTGAGTTCAAATCTAGCCTCAGACACATAACAAATACTTCCTAACTGTGTGGCTCTGGGCAAATCACTTAACCCCAATTGCCTCACTAAATAAGAAAAAAAAGAGCTCTGAATCATGTTTTTTAGACCATCTGTAAGTATTAACGTAACAGTTAAAACACAAAATATGAGATTCTTGTCTTGTGACCAGTAAGTGGACATATAACTGAAGATGGTATAATAATGCTAAAAATAGTAATAATAAATGCTTAGTATTTATATATCAATTACAATGTGCTTTACAAATATAACCTCATTTGATCCTTATAACAACCCTGGCAGGTAGATACTGTTATAATCCCCATTTTACAGTTGAGAAAATCGAGGAAGATAATGGTTGAATGATTTGCTCAGAACCCTAAAGCTAGTAAGTGTCCGAGGCAGGATTTGAACTCAGCTCTTCTTGACTCCAAGTTTAGCATCCATTGCACCACCTGGCACCAACTTACTTCATAAATCTATAAGCTTAACAAAATGTCATCTCCACAAAACCCTGTGAAGTAGGTAGTATAAGTATCATTCTCCATGTTTTACATATGAGGGAACTGAGGCTTAGGAAAGTTAAATGACTTTACTTTTGTCTTAGTATTTCTAATGCTTGGTGCCCAGTAAGTGGTTAATAAATCTTACTGATTGACTGACTGGTCAATTGACTGTGAGGAGCAGAGCCAGATTGTAACAAAACCTAACTCTTGTTACCCTGAGCTGTCCCATAGCCTACTCTAATTTTTCCATTCCTCTCTAGTGAGATTATCTTGTAAATCCAAAGTGTCTAGCACTGGGCATTTTAGGAGTTCAATAAATGATTATAACATAAATGGTATATAATATAATGTTCAGTCAATGGGGATCTAAGTTCTTAGATGACTAATGAGCTGTAGATTTTTAACATCTCCTCTGTGTGTGTGTGTGTGCATGCATGTATATATACTTACATGCACACATACAAGCCAAGATGGGGTTGTGTACATATAAGAAACTGGGTGCCATCAGTCCAGATGCACTTTTTGGGTGGAGGGAGGGGTGCTTTCCAAGGGGAATAGAATCTCATTAATTCTTACTTTTCTCTTTTGCAAACACAATAATTCTAAAAAAAAAAACTGTCACTTTTGCCCCATTTCTCAGTTGCGTTTATACAGCTGCAGCTGAAGGGAAGCCTCATTACTAACACTTTATTAAGCTTGCAAAACAGACTAGGAAGTGCAGTCTGAAGCATAAAGAGCTAAACTTGCCAAAATAAATGAACAAAGTACATTCTTGATGCCAGGGCCCTTTGGGAAATGGAAACCCAGGAGACCTAGGAGAATATTAGGATGCAACTTTATTAACTTCACTTGAGCACATGGCAATTAGCCCTAGGCTGCTCCATCTAGCTTACTCATTCCTGGCCAGAATGCAAAACTCAGACTTTACTTCCTCCCTCCCCCAAACTTCCAACTGCTGGCCTGCTCATCCCAGAGGGGCAACTGGTTGCCAAAGCCCACCGTCTTCATCCTGGCAGCCCAAGAGCCTCTTTGGGATGCCCTGCTTGGGAATGACCATCATTTAGAAAAACTATCAAAATGGAATGGTGAGGTTTAAAGGGGTAGGGAGAACAGAGGGACCCTTGCCAAAATAGACAAGGCCTATTCATAGAATCCTAGCTGGAGAAGGGGTGTTCAGGGCCATCTAGCTGAAACAAGAACTGGGGGATGCATTTCCTCTACAACTTTCTTGAAAAGGGGTCACCTTGGCTTAATTTATATACCTTCAGTGATGGGAAAGTCAGGGCCTGGGAGACAGCCCATTCCTTTGTTGAACAAATCTAATTGTTAGTTGGTTCTTCCTTAAAGTTGAGGCAGAATTTGCCTTCCTGGAGCTCCTGCCTAGTCCTGCTCTCTGGAGCTAAGGAGAATTAACCGAGACCTTCCTAAACATGATAGTCCTTAAGCATTTGAAGACAACGATCATGTCCCACCTGAGTCTTTTCTTCTCCAGCATTTCTAAGAGCCTACTGTGCACTGAGGACAATGCTGCATGCTGGCTTCCACTTCCACTTACTTTGATGGAATAAGGCCTGACCTTCTAAACCAGAAGTTCTTAACCTGATAGATTTTAGGGGGAGGGGGTCCATGAACTTGGATGGGAAAGAAATATATCTTTATTTTCACTCACATCTAACTGAAAGAATAAAGCTTTTGCCTTATTCTAATTGAAAGTGTTTCCTTTAAATTTGAAATTTAAAACCAATCAACCAACAAAAAACCCCCAAAACATTATCTTGAGAAGAGTCCATAGGTTTCACTAGATTCTCAGAGGGATCCATGACACAAAAAGGTTAAAAGCCCCTCTAAACCATGTCAAATGGAGACCCAGGATGGGACCTAATTCTTGCTATGCCAGGTCACTGGAAAGTGTCCAGAACTTTCTGGAGACTTTTGTTCCTTTTTTTTTTTTTTAACATCAGGAACCTGGGTAAGCTGCTTTTCTGAGAATTCATTGGATCATATATCTATAACTGGAAGGGGCTTCATAGACCCTTGAAATCCAAACTCCTTATTTTACAAATGAGGAAACTGAGGAAGAAATGAGGGAATTTAGGGAGACTAAGTTATTTGCTGAAAGTCACAAGTTAGTAAGTGTCATAGGTGGGATTAGAACCCATGTCCTCCATCCCTAGAGCCAGTGCTCTTCTTTTTTTTTTCATTGTGTCATATGTCCATTTGTCCTATGCAAAAGTCCCTCACCTTGAATAGGCTGTTTAGAAAGCTTGGGTCAGACTGCATGTCCCATTCAAAATTCTTTCTGTGGTTAATGGGACACCATACATATTTGTTCTGATATCAGCCTCAAAGATCATGGACATCTTTTCATACTTTATTATGGATCTATCATTTGCAAATTGAGATAACCCTTTTTGAGAAGTTATTTCTATTTTTAGCCTGAAGGCCAATCTTGGGGCTACTGACTTTCAAAGACTTACTTTGATGATGATGTGGAATAAGATGTCTTTTCTTCTGTCCCCTGATTTCCTTCTTTGTACTCCTTAAAACCTCTTCCTCCCTCAAAGCCCAAAGGGTAATAAAAAAAGAATGAGAATGAGGAAGAAGATTTAACTCTTTTAAAAAAAAAATGTCATTGCTGTTCTTGAATGTTCAGAAGACTGTTGAGTTCTTGCCCTAGGAACCTCTAGGTTTCCTTGGCAGTCTTTGAAGCCATGGGGCAGCAAAGCAGCAGAGTAAATCTGTTACTAGCTTGGTCTGTGGCTGGGAACAGGCAATCACCAGGTTTGCTTAATAGTGGTGATGACTCCTTGGGGGATTTGCTCTACCCAATTCTCAGAACTAAGAGGTAAGGCTGAGGAAGGAGAAACCTGTGAGCTTCAAGGCAGTATGGTGGTTCTGGGGGAAAGGCAAATAGAATAGGACTAAATCTATTTCCATCCAGGTAAGGAGATGAAGGGAATGAATCTGGGACAAGGGCTGGGGAAACCCTTGATGTGACTTTAAATCTTAGCATTGTGGGAAACCCCATGTCCTTCCCATATTCTTTCATAGCCTGACTTAGTAGAGACAGAAAGTCCATCTCAGAGTCAGGCACACTTGGGTTCTAGGCCTGCCTCTGACACCAACTGGCTGTGTGACCTTGGGCGCCTAGCTCAGTGCCTCAGGAAGCTTTTCAGTGAAAAAACTGAAGAGCAGGTGTTGAATGCATAGGTGGAGGAGGTTTCCTTCCTGAGAGTTTCCTGTACCAATGAAACAACAGGTCTGATGAAAAAGGAAAACCTTTCTTCTAGGTTCACTCTGGTATATGGGGTGTTCAGGGAGGTGTGAAGGCTTGCTGAGCCCTTTTCAGGACTGCTCGTCCACCTTTGGTGTCCACCTATTACGGAGCTCTCATGTGTGACTCCAAGAAGCTGTAGCATGTGCAGCAGCTACATCATGGCAAAACTATTTCAGCAGAAGGGCTAAACCAGTCTGAGAGTATCCGACAGGCCTCAAACCTGTTGGTGAATTAGGGGGATGTCTACCCCAAGCAAGTGAAGGTTTCTCCTGGAAGAAGGAGCAGAAGAGAAAGTTCCAGAGGCCAGGAAGGCAGCTGAAATGGGCTCTGTGAAGCAGTTAGAGCTTGGTTACACATCGAAGATGTCAAGGTCATCTATTGTATCCTGGACTAGTTGTCTTGATTTTTGTCTTGCCACTGGACATCGATGACTATGGAAGAGTGAGGCTGATGATTTACACAACTGCAGCCTCACTTAAATCCAATTCAAATGTTGGTCTTCTTTGAAAATGAAGGATGAAAAACAATATACTTCTCACATGTAGAAATGGTTGGTCACCTTAATGGTGCAATTGGACCCTCTGCCATTGTTAGTACTTTATTACTCTTCACTAAAGGGCTTTGATCTCTTAAAATACCTCATGGGAAAGGGTAGAACTTTATTGCTGTCATAGTCATTTACATTTTGCACTGCTTTTCAGATCCTTTCCAGAGAGCAGGTTTTGATAGAGAAAATGTAGGAAGACTGGCGGGTATTTGAGTAGGGAGAAAGAAACATCATTAAAAGGTGTGGAAAAGTATAGAACTAAGGGGAAAACTACACGCACTGATCACTATTCCCTGAATTTGTTCTGTCTGATTCTTTTTCCACCATTTTGTACATGCAATCCTGCATGCCTGGAATGTCCTTTTTCCAATTGAAATCCTTTCCATCCTTTCAAGGCTCAGCCTTCATGTTTGTTCTTTGGCAACACGGAAATTTCTTTGAACTAGTGTTCTGTGAAAAGAACTAGACTTGGAGTCTAGTTTCAAATCCCATCTCTGACTCTCCTGGGCAGTCATTTATTATACTTGGGCCTTGTTTTCCTTGTCTTTAAAATGAAAGTTTTGGACTAGATGGCTTTTTGAGGTCCCTCAAGTCTCTTAGAGCACTTTATACTTTGGTTTATGGGATTTAGAGCTGGAGGGATACTTAGTTATTATTTATTTCAAATAGGCCTCCCATTTTTACTGATGAGGAAACTGAGGCCCAGAGAGGTTACCCATGGTCACATAAATAGTAGGTAGTAGACCTGGGATTTAGAACTATTTTCTTTGATTCTAATTCCTATCTATCCTGTATGTGTTTGTTGTCTCCCCCATTAGACTATGAGTTCCAGATCCATACTTAGAGAACATACATGGAAAGGGATGTATAGAGGAACATGTGGCCAGAATTCATGGGATATAGAAATAGGGAAAAGGCATATGTGCTGAAGGGTAAATCATACTTCAAATACCACCTGAAAGAAGATGACTGGGAGCTGCGGTCTTCTTGTGATGTCATCATGCTGTTCTCCTTGGGCCTTCTTCCCATGATTTTATTCCTTTGATGTTCTCTCAGTTGTGGGAGCCACAATGTGATCTTTTCTTTCTGAGAGGCTGTCTCTGATGAGAAACTGTCTCTCTCTATATAAAAGGCTTGATTCTGCAATTGTTGAACTTGGGCTGTTAGAGACACAAATCCCAGAGGAAAAGCTGAGATCCAGGATACCACCTGGACAGCTCTCTACAGCTGCTTGGTAGTTGAGAATGTTGTGTGTTGTGTGTTGTCCCTGTGGGGTTGGATTCAGGAGCACTAGATACTCTACTGCAATCCTGGCTACTGTTATCACAAGGGACATGGCATGTGGTTCCTCTCTTCATGGCTACCATGTTTTGAGAGCAGATAGCTCTCATGTGCCTTGTCCAAAGCCAGCCATTAATGGCTCCTAAGTGAGTAAGCCTCTTTCCTATAGGACCTCTTTCCCATCCTAAGTCTCTTGACATACCAAAAGTTGAAGAACCAAAAGGGTTTGTAGGCTTCTATTTGTAGGTCAATGTGAAAAGTGGATTCTCCCACAACATTAGTCCTTTCAGAATTCAGAGTTTCAAGAATTCAAGTTAACCAATTAATCTGTAATTGTGGCTTCAATCTATTCACCACATAACTGACCACTTCATACCCTTTAGAGGAAGGTACAATTAACCATCCCCCCTACCAAGGTTCACTTCATATGAGTTCTTCAAGTTGATCAGGAAACTCCCATAATCAACTTCTTACTGAGTGAACTGAGTGAATAATGCTTTATAGTTCCATTATATGAATAAAATGAAGTGCTGAGAGCCTGTGAAGTCATTAAAACCCAACAGGTTTATCAGGAAATACTTCTTAGAGAGGCAGCATATTGTAGTGAATAGAGAGCCAGACTCTGGGGAAAGCAAATTTGGTTCAAGTCTGCCCTTTGACATTTGTTGCTACATGACCTCCTTGGCAAGTCTATGTCTAGGATTCTTTGGTGCAAGGCTTTGTGGTGCCAGGCAGAAAAGATTGCAAATATTTTAAGGACTGGGTTCATATTGGCTGGCCCCATATTAATTAACATATTGGCTCAGCCCTTGCTGAGTTTTTCTGTCTATTAAGGGGCTAAGACAAGCACAAATTATCATAATATTTATGATAAGGTCATTAGGACCATGTGAAACAGTGCCATGGTAACTGAGGCTGTAGGCAAGCCCATTATAGACAGGAAATTATGGAAGGCTTGATGGAAGAGACTGTATTTGAGATGGGCTTCAAAGGATAGATAGGAATTCAACAGACAAAGGAGAGGGAGGCAATAGTGTGAACAAAAGTACAAAGGAAGGCGTGTGCAATATGTGTTCAGGAGTATGAGAGTTGTAGAGTTTGGCTGGAGTGTTCAGAGCCTATGGTGGAACAGAGTAATATGAAAAGCACAATGGCACCAGCTGCAGAAAATCCAACAGGACAAGATTGCTCCCAGAATAGAATGTAAACTCCTTGGGCAAGTACTGTCTCATTTTTATCACTGTATCCTGGGTGCCTAGCACAAGGTCTTGTATATAGTAGGTAATTAATAAATACTTGTGTTGAGCTGAAGTAGGGATAATTGGAGAGGATGGCTGGTGGCTAATAAGATGTAAAAAAGAGAGGACCATTCAGGGCTGCAGAAGATTGAGTACCCCCTCTCCAGAATACACTTCTTTCCTACCCACTTGTCTGTCTATGACACTTAAAAAAATTCTCTCCAGGTCTCTGCCTCTCCCCTAACCTCGTAAGCCTCTCTGCCTCAGGAAATAAGGCATTCACATTTTAAAATAAAGTAGGTCAACTCCCAAGTATTCATTTGTGGATTGTGACAAATACTTAATCCAAGATTGGCTTTCCCCTGCCTCTTAACCTGCTTTGGGGGCTGTCTTCCATTGTGTTCTTAGGGGAACAGCTTTTTAATTCTAATAAAAAAATGACTGGGCAGAGTTTAGAAGCAATCCTGAGTATCCCAGGGACTTTGCCATCCCATTTTTCTCTCAGGCACCCTGTGGTGGGGTATATTTGAACAATTCTAGCAGGAAGCCTGGGGTCATTTGGATGAAGGGTTAGGTTCCAAAATAGAGCAAATAGCTTAGAACAGAGAAGAGCTCTGTCCTTCAGCTCTAGGGAGCATTTTTAAACCTTTGCCTGCTGCCTTCCTACTTTGTACCTTTGGCCTTGATGGGTGAAGGAATATGGATGATGCAGTGCAGCCTATTCCCATTGCTTTTGAGACGACTCAAAGAGTAAGAGTGATAGTCCAAAGAATTCCTTCCTCCATCCCTCCCTCCCTTCCTTCCTTTCTTCCTTCCTTCCTTTCTTCCTTCCTTCCTTCCTTCCTTCCTTCCTTCCTTCCTTCCTTCCTTCCTTCCTTCCTTCCTTCCTTCCTTCCTTCCTTCCTTCCTTCCTTTCTCCTTTCCTCCCTTCCTCCCTCCCTCCCTTCCTTCCTTCCTCCCTCCTTTCTTTCATCTACAGAATGGATCTTCCCAAAGCATGTCTGACTATATCATTCCCCCTACTCAATAAACTCTAGTGGCTCTTTATCACCTCCAAGATCAAATAATAAAATAGTCTTTTTAGCATTCAAAGCACTTCAAAACCTGGCCCCCTCCTATCTTACACCTTGCTCATCCTTCAGACTCTGTGATCCAGTGTTGCTGACTTCTTTGTTGCTCCTCAAACACCTAGACATTTCTAGACATTTTCACTGGCTGTCCTTCATGCCTAGAACACTCTCTTTCCTAATCTCTTGTCTACTCACTCCCTTGGCTTCCTTGATGTCCCAGCTAAAATACCATCTTTTAAAAGATGCTTTTCCAGATTGCTCTGGATCTAGAATGCTAGTGCCTTCCTTCTGTTGATTCTCTCCAATTTATCCTGTGTATATCCTGTTTGGACATAGTTATCTGCATGTTGTCTTCCCCATTAGATTGTGAGTTCATTGATAACAGAGACTGTCTTTTTTCTTTGTGTTTCTAGTGCTTAGCACAGTGCCTGGCACATAGTAAGAGCTTAATAAAACCCTACAGACTTAACTTGGACATCACAGGATGCTACTCATCTTCCACAACATTGAGGTGAACATTATAAGTTCAAAGGCAGCCCAGGACCATCACTGGCCTCCCTCCTCTTTCTCCTGTGGTCTAGAGACTATTGTACTGTAGGTCCAGTGACTTTTCTGATTCTATCTTTCCCTCATTACTTCTGAATCCAAGTCTCCCCTCCTTCCCCACCCAGATAGCCCATGTTAAACCTTAGTCCTTCTCTTGTGTGCAATAAACTTTGGCTATTGCCTGTCTGGTTTGATATTCCTGATGGGACAGCAGAGGTTAAAAGAAGAAATACAGAGGATAATTGGTCCCTGCCTTTAGCAAAATTACATCTTATTGAGGAGACTACACATTATCTAGGGAAGAGTTAGCAGAGGCAGGTATAGGTTTGAAATGCCATGGCAGAGTGGAATAGACCTCACATAAGAACTATTGAATACCATCCTGTTGGGCAGGAGACCCAGCTTCTCGAACTCGTCCTGACACTAACTAGTTATGTGGTTTTAAGTAAATTTCATTGCACCTCTGATTCTCACTTTTCTTTTCTATAAAATTAGGTGTTTGATCTTTTGCAGCTCAAAAATTCTACTTTAGGTGACTTTTTATTGTAAGGAAATATATTCAGGAAGAAGTTAAAGCAAGCATTCAATTCCAGCAAACATTTTGAGTGTCTATTATGTTCCTAGCACTGGACTAGAGACTAAAGGAGGTAAAAAGATGAACATGAGGTATAGCCTCCTCCCTCCAGATGATAAGGGAGAGACAGAGGGGAAAAAAATCCTGGAATCACCCAGTAGGGATTCATAAAAAAAGAGTTCAGTTTTCTAAGGAAAGCAAAATAAAAATATAGATTCAATTTTATTTCAGTTAATTCAGTTCAAGAAACATTTATTAATTCTATGGTACATGTAAGGCAGGGATATTTCCTTCTTTAAGACTTACCACTCCTCCTTCTTTACCTAGATTATCTCAAGAGTTCATTTAGACCAGGCTTCTGTCTTCGATGGGAAGAAGGAGAGGCAGTTGAAAGTTGTGATGGTTGTTTTCCTTACTACCAGATTCAGAGGCTATAGATGTTCTCCAAAGAAGCACAGAATGTTAGAGCTAAATGAGATCTTAGAGATCATCTAATCTAGTTTCTTCTTTGTAGAGAGGAGAAAATGGATGGAAAGCATTCTAGACACAGTCATGGCAAAAACACAGAAAGAAAGGGTGGAATGTTGAGTGAGGGACAGTCAAAAGCCAGTCTGACTTGACCCATATGAAAGGGAGCAACATATAATGTATCAGGAAATGTAGGTAGGAGTCAGGTTGTGAAGGATTGTATTTCACTTTATTTTATTTTTTATAAGCACATATCTCCCTCCCACTTCCACTGCCTCCAACTGAACAATTAAAAATAAAATAAAACAAAAAAGGAAAATCCTTTAACAAATATTCATTTTTCAGCAAAACAAATCCCCACATTGGCCATGTCCAAAAGTGTATTTCTCACTTTGCATTTTAAGTCCATCACCTCCCTGCCAAGAGTTGTCATTTATCAGAGTTCTGAAGTCTTTCAAAGTTGTTTTTCTTTGTAATGTCATCATTTTATAAATTGTTCTCTTAGTACTACTTATTACACCCTGCAACAGTTGGTAAAAGTCTTCCCACTTTCCTCTGAATCTATTTTGTCATCCCTTACATTGCAACAATATTCCATTACATTAATATAGCATTATGTGTATAACCATTCCCCACTACATGAATGACCCCTTAATTTCCAGGTTTCTGCTACTATAAAAATAGCTTCTATAAGTATTTTTATACATATGTGACTTTTTCCTCTTTTAAAAAAATTAAAATAAGTTTTATTGATTTTATCTGGTTATTACATCATCATAGTATACCAAATATCTCTCCCTTGGTCCCTCCCAGAGAATCATCCCATATAATAAAAAGTATTTTTTTTCCAATCAGTCAATACAACTGATTAATACATTGGAAAAGTCTGAAAACATGTGCAATGTCTAACACTTGTAGACTTCTTACCTCCAGGATAGCATGGGTTAAAAGTGTCCTCTCTTATCTCTTCATTTGAGTTTTGCTTGATTTTTATAATTTTGTTACTTTACTTTTGATTTTTTTTGGTGTGCAGTACTTTCCATTCACATGATTGTAGTTATTCTTGGTTCTGCTTTTGCATCAGTTCATAGAGATCTTTCCACGTATTCATCATACATATCTTTTTTTATAGCACAGTGATATTCCATTATAGTCATGTACCACAGTTTGTTTAATTGCTCTCCAGTTGATGGGCATCTACTTTGTTTCCAGTTCTTTGCTATCACAAAAAGTGCTGCTACAAATATTTTGGTATGTATGGGGACTTTCTTATTGATGAATACCTTCAGATATAAGTCCAGGAATGGTGTCTCTGGATCAGGAATAAGGACATTTTAATCACTTTATTTACCTAATTCCAGATTGCTTTCCAAAATGTTTGCACTATCTCAAAGCTTCACCAACAATGTGATTAGTGTGCCTGTCATTCCACAGTTCCTCTAACTGTGGCTATTGCTATTTTTTGTCATTTTGCAGGGTGTGAGGTGAAACCTCAAGGTTGTTTTAATTTTCATTTTTTTTTGATGATTATTAGTGATTTGGAGCATTCTCTTACGTGGTTGTGAATACTTTGCAATTCTTCTTTTGAGAACTGTTCGAGCATATCTTTTTTATCTATTGTGGTTTTAGGTTCTCTCTATGTATATTTATCATACACGCATATATAGTTCATACATATGTATACACATATATGTACACACACACACATATATTGTTTCTATATCTTAGATATAAAAGTCTTATCAGAAAAAAATTTATACAGAGTTCTTTTTTCCCTCCATTTGACCACTTCCCTTCTTATCCTGGGAGTGTTAATTTTGCCTATGTGGAAGCTTTTTTAATTTCGTGTAACCAAAGTTATGTATTTTATCTTTGGTAATTGCTTCTATCTCTTGTTTGGTTAAGAACACATCTCCTACCCACATG
The DNA here is from genome assembly GCF_900497805.2 of Vombatus ursinus. NCBI lineage: Eukaryota > Metazoa > Chordata > Mammalia > Diprotodontia > Vombatidae > Vombatus > Vombatus ursinus. The sequence goes on along the minus strand of NW_020950326.1, from coordinate 4,999,653 downwards.
TAATATTTATATTTATTTCATTTTCTTGTGGTGGCAAAGAATTGGAAATTGAGGGGATGTTCATCAATTGGGGAATGACTGAACAAGTTGTGGTACGTGAATGTAATGTAACACTATTGTTCTATAAGAAATGATGAGAAGGTGGATTTCAGAAAAAAACCTAGAAAGAAGTGATGCTGATGAAGTGAGCAGAACCAGGGAAACATTGTACATAGTAACAGCAACATTGTGTAATGATCAACTCTGATAGACTTAGCTCTTCTCATCAATGCAGTAGTCTAAGACAATCTAAAAGACTTGTAATGGAAAATGCTATCCACATTCAGAAAAAAAAATATGGAATCTGAATGCAGACTCACTTTTTTCCCCTTTCTCATGGTTTTTCCCTTTTGTTCTGATTCTTCTTTCACAACATGACTAATGTGAAAATATGTTTAACATGATTGCACATGGATAACCTATATCAGATTGCTTGCTGTCTTGGGGAGAGCGGAGGGAAGGAAGGGAAGGAGAAAAATTTGGAATTCAAAATCTTACAAAAATGAATGTTGAAAACTATCTTTACATGTAAATGGAAAAAATACTATTAAGCACAAAAAAGAATACATCTTCCATGCAGCACTGTGAGAAGTATATGATGTTTCTCTTCTAATTTTTTTTAAAAACAGTATGATCTTTACTATTAAGATTGTATATCCATTTAGAATGTATTGTGGGATATGATGTAAGTTGTTGATCTGACTGATTTCTGCCAGACTATATTCTAGCAGTTTATTTTTTTAATGAAATAAGGAATTCTTTTTCCCTAGGTAATTTATGTTCTCCACTTTATCAAAAACTGGCTTATTGAGTTCTATTATTTCTGATTCTCCTTTGTCTAGTCTGTTCCATTGATCTATTTTTTAAGCAAAACCTGGTGGTTTTAATGACTGCTGCTTTATAATATAGTTTAAGATCTGGATCTACTATTTTTCCTTTGTCCCTACTTCTTTTCATCATTTCCCTTGATATGCTAGATCTTTTGTTTTTCCAAATGAATTTTGTTATTATTTTATCAAGTTCTGTAAACCATCCCCATGGTAATTTGGTATAATTTTAAAAGTATAAATTAATTTTGGTAGTATTGGCATTTTTCTTATATTGGCATGGCCTAGCCATGAGCATTGAATATTCCTTGATCTGTTTAGATTGTTCTGTATTTTGTTGAGGAGTATTTTATAATTAAATCTACACAAGTCTTTTTTTGTGTTTTTGTAGGTCAATCTCTAAATTTCTTTATGCACTTTGTAGTTATTTGGAGTGGGGTTTTCCTTTCTATTATTGCTTTTTTGGTTTTGCTATTATTACATAGAAATACTATTGGGTTTTTTTTTTTGAGGATTTATCTTGTAGTCTGACACTTTGCTGAAACTGTTCATTGTCTCAATTAGTATCTCTGCTGATTCCCTGTGATTTTTTAAAACATTCCATCAGAAAATTCTATCCACATTCAGAGAAAGAACTATGGAGTTTGAATACAGATCAAAGCATACTATTTGGTCTTTTTTTTCTTCTGTTTTGTTTTGTTTCTTTTTCTTGTGGTTCCTCATTTAGTTTCTAGTTATTCTTTACAACATGACTAATGTTAAAAATATTTTTAATAAGAATGTATATGTAGAGCCTATATCAGATTGTATGGTGTCTTGGGGCAGGAGACAAGGAGGAAAGGGGAGAAAATTTAAAACTCAAAAGCTTATGGAAGTGATTATTGAAAACTAAAAATAAATTAATTAATAAAAAATAGAGTATTCCATCATGTCATTGGCAAATAGTCTTATATCCTATTTACCTATTTTTATGCCTTTAATTTCTTTTTCTTTTCTTCTTGCTGTTGCTAGTATTTCCAGAACTATACCAAAGAATAATGGGGAGAGTGGACATCTTCACTCCTGAATTGATTGAAAAAGGTTCTAGTGGATTCCCTTTGTATATAATGCTTGATTTGGTTTTAGATAGATACTTTTTATGATATTAAAAAAGTTCCTCTATGCTTATACTTTGTAGGATTTTGTTTTTGTTTTTGGCATAAAAGAATGTTGTGCTTTGTCAAAGGCTTTTTTTTTTGCATTTATTGAGATAATCACATGGTTTTGGAAGTTTGGGTTTTTAATATAATTAATTATGCTAATTGTTTTTCTAATATTGAACTATCCTTGCATCTCTGGTCTGACTCGCACTTGGTTACAATGAATAATTTCTTCCATAAATAACTGTAGTCCATTTGACAGGATCTTGTAGAAAAATTTTGAGGCCATGTTCATTAATGATATCGGCCTACAGTTTTCCTTCTGTGTTTATTTTTCCCTGCTTTAGGCTTTAGGACTATATTTAGGACTAGGACTAAAAAGATTCTAGTAGGGTGCTTTCTCAATTTTTGCGAATAATTTATGTAGTATGGGTACTAATTGTTCTTTAAAAGTTTGATAGGATTATCCTGTGAATCCATCAGGATCAGGATTTTTTTTTCCTTTGGCAGTTCCTTTAAATCTAGTTCTATTTCCTTTTGAGATTTGAGTCATTTAAGATCTCTATTTTGTCTCCTGATAGTTTGGGTATTTTACATTTTTGAAGGTATCCCTCAATTTCTTTTTTTAATTTCATTTTGTTAGCATATATTATTATATATTATTTGCATAATATGTTCTGGCTATTCTTTTTGTTTTTTTTTTTTTGTTTTGTTTTGTTATGATTTCACTTTGTTCATTTCCTATTTTGTTGCTTTTGTTTTCTGCTCCCTTCTTTTTAATCAGATAAACTAAGGTTTTGTCAATTTTATTAGTTATTTCAAAGAACCAGCTTTAAGTTTTATCAGTTCTGTTATTTTGTTTCTAATTAATCTATTTCCTCTTCAGTAATTAGTATGTCCTCTTTTGTGCTTATTTTAGGTTCACTTATTTGATGAATTTTTAATTTTTCAAAAAGTATATTCAGTTCATTAATCTTCTTTTTTCCTATTTTATGTGTGTTTGTGTGGATATGATTTTTCCCCCTCCCTTCCTCTGAGGATTGCATTAGCTGTATCCCAGAAATTTTGGTATGTTGTTTTATCATTATCATTTTCTTTTAATTAGTTATTAGTTGTTTCTATGATTTGTTTTTTGAGTCACTCATTATTTAGGATTTCATCTTAAGTCTCCATTTGGGTCTGTATCTTTTGTTTGTGGTCCTTGAATTAATGACTATTTTTATTTCTGTCTTTTTTAACATTTGTTTGCAATATCTGTGCCCTAGTGCAGGGTTAATTTTTGTAAAAGTTCCATGTGGTGCACAAAATACATGTGTTCTTTTGCCATCCCATTGCCCCAAATCTTTTAACTCTAGTTTCTCCAGCAATTTGTTCAGTTCCATATGTTTCCTTTTATTTATCTTTCTATTAGATTTGTCCAAAAGATAAAAGAATATTGGAGTCTTTTAACATTGTTGTGTTACTATGTCTTCTTGTAGCTCGGATAATGTTTTCCTTGTGAATTTGGATGTTAAAGATTTGGAATGTGTAAGTTTAATATTAATATTGGTTTGTTGTCTATGGTTACTTTGAGCATAATGTAGTTTCCTTGTTTATTTCCCCTCCCCTTCTTAATTAAAAGTTTGTTTTTGCTTTATCAGACAGCATGATTGCAATTCCTGCTTTTTTGGATTCACTTGAGATATATATATATATGTATATAATTTTCCCCCATCACCACAGTTTTATTTTGTGTTTGTTTTCTAAATATATTTCTCATAAGCAACATATTGTAAAGTTTCATTTTCTTATACAATCTATCACTCTTTTTTGTTTGATTGGATTGTTTAATCCATTCACATTTAAATTTGTAAGTTAGGTTTACATTTTCCTTTATCTGTTTCTAATGGGTTTTTTAAAGTTATTTTTTTCTTCTTAAGCTGCAAACACAATGCTATGTTCCTTCAGTGACTACCCTTAATCTTTTTTTAAGGTGCCCCTGTTCCCAATGGTTCTCTTTCCCTCACCCCTGATCCCTTCCTTTCATATGTTACCCCTTTCCTTTGGAGGTTTTGCTTGTCAGTTCCTATTTATAGCCTGCTTTTATCTAGTGATGTAATGCTTCCTTTCTTTTTTTCCTATCAGTTAGTCAAATAGATTCCCCCTTCCTTTCCTCTCCTTCAACTAGTCCTGTTAATTAGTTTTTGAAATTTCATTTTTGGGCCCTCTTCCAAAAAGAATTTCTTTCACTCTCTTTATTATCCACCCTCTCTTTATTTCTGCTCTAGACCCTCATTCTCTGATTCATGACCCCTATAATTATCTTCTCTTTCTTTCTTTCCTTTGTATTCCTCATGCAATCACAACTTCCAAGGTATCCATTCTAGGCCCCCCCACCCCCAGGCAGTTTCTGCTACTGCTTTATAGAGCTTGCTACATGGATTCCTTTTTTCCATTGTGGCTCACTTCCAGAAAAATGTCAATTATTGCCCATGTCAGAGAGGACATTGCCCTATAGAAGGGTTCCCTCCCCCACCACAAACCTGATTGTGCAGTCTACCACTGATCTGTACCTTCACCTGGTTACCTTTTTATCCCCCATTTGTCTCAAATTCTCCTCTCTGAATCCATGCTCTTCTGCTGCCCCAGGTGCCAGTTGCCTTCAGGAGCTCTTTTCCAAGGGAGGACCAGAAGAATTTTCAAGCACCAAATCCCCCAGAACACATCCAGCACCAGGTCCCTGTCTCCTTTCACTGACCATCTTTTTTCATCCATAGGAGCATTCACCAGTGGAACCCAATCCTGCCACCAAAGTAAGGCTTCCTTCCTTTCATCCCCTTTCAATTTTTGATCCCTTCCTTCTCCTCATCCATTTCCACGTAGGCTCTTCTCTTACTGAGACCACAGAGACCACCCTCCCCTCATTGCTTGTCCTTGATTTGAACCAGGTACATCACACATTCCCCTCTATATGCCCATTCCACTCTACTCCTTTCATGTACTCTCCTATATTGTAAATGTAATCCTACAAACCAAACCAAACCAAACAAACAGATTCACCTGTAGGCAGGGTGCTGCTAGGTTCTATCCATAATGCCCCAGGCCTACCTCTTCACTGTTACCTCTGCTGTATTATTGCCTTCACCCTTATCTCTTCGTTGTTGTTGTTGTTGTTTGTTTGACTAGGCAATGGGGTTAAGTGACTTGCCCAGGATCACACAGCTGGTAAATGTTATGTGTCTCAAGTCAGATTTGAACTCAGGTCCTCCTGAATCCAGGACCAATGCTCTATCCTCTGTGCCACCTAGCTGCCCCCTCACCCTTGTCTCTTTGTGTACATTTAGAAAGAAGTCTCTTACTTGCTTCTACTGTCACTATTGCTATTGTTGTCCTGTCTATTTATTCACTCCACTTGCATTTTTGTTTTCTGGGGTGTTTGAGAGCAAATAATCTCTTCAGTTCTGGCTTTCTTTCTACAGGTATTTCAAATGTCTCTTTATTAATGAAGTGCATCTTCATTTCATTTATGGTTAAGCTCAGATTTGCAGTATAAGTCATTGTGGGTTGTATCCAGATCTCCATTGTTTGGAACACATTATTCCATTCCCTCCTACATTTTCTGGTGGGTTTAGAATAGTCTTGTGTTATTAGAATTTAATTCCCTTTGTATTTGAAGGTCCTTCTCCTGCTTGTTTGTAGAACTTGTTGTTTCTGAACTGAATTGTTAAATTTTACTCCTATATGCATTGGAGTTTGCAGCCTTTTATTTACTGGAAGCAATCTATGGATTCTTTCAATTGGCATTTCATTTTCCAAGTTCAGTAGTTCTAGGCAGTTCTCTTCTATTATTTTCTGCATTACGATATTAAGGGTTTTTTTGTCATGTTTTTCTGGGAGACCTATGTTTCTTAGGTTGTCTCTATGCCTTTGAGATCAGTATGTTTTGCTTGCATAGTGAACATATTTTTAGTGTTATTTTGTTTTCTTTTCTTCTAGATTGTCTTTCACTTCTGTATATTTACATTCCTAATCTGTTGTTTTATTTTTTGTTTCTTTTTTGTAAGAATTGTTATTGCAGATTCTACTTTTCCTTTTCTGCCCCTTATTTTTACTGTACAGGTCATAAATTCTGCTCTCATAATTCTCATTTTTCTTTTGAACCTCTCAGAAAAGTGTGCTATGGTTCCATGTTTTCCTCACATTTCACAAGGGTCTTCTGTCTCATCAAATGTTGTATCCTTTCCCTTTACTTTGCAGTATTTATTTATTTATGGATGCTTGAAGTCATTTACTAGATCACAAGGCCATATTTCCTTCTTTTATTAATGTTTTCCCTATTAATTTATCTGCTTTTATTCAAGGTCTCTGAGTTTTCTTCTTCCTGAGATACTTCTTAATTTCAGCCTCTCCTTCCCCTCCACCTCTACATTCTTACCCTATTGCTCACTTTCTGGCTCTGTCTCCTCTGATGGTGATATCCTTGGGGGATAGATCTCAAAGTGACTCAATCTCATTCCATGCTGAGTATTTCACAGTTCACCAGCATAAGATTCTGCTCCAAGTGACTTTTGGATGGTTAGGACTGACCCTGGCTGGATGCAGTACTGTTTCCCTTAGGCTTAGTGGAGTGTTACACACCCCCAATCCCCTCCAACCTCCAATATGATGTCCTGTCCCATTCCCCCCTGTTCCTCAGTTCTCTAGCATAGCACTGGTAGTTCAGAAAGATGCCATGCTGGTACTATAAGATTATCTACCTCAGCACTGGCAATTCAGAGCTTTGCAGCATTGGTACTATGGAATTGTTTGCTATGGAGCTGGCTGGGCACACTTGCTGTCTGTCAGGACTTGAACAAATTTTCTCAGCCTGGAGATGGAGTGTCCATGACACTGGAAAGAGGGAAAGAGGGCCATATTGTAGGGTTGAGCCTTGTTATAAGTCTATATGTTAGATCCTTGGATCTGCTTAGTGCAGCCTTCCACTAAGAGAGATGAGGAGGGGTGTTGAGTGAGCTCAAGGTAGGTGTTGGTTCATTTCTTTAACATTATTTTGATTCTGGGTATCTTAGATGATGGAGACAGTTGAAGTTGTCTTATCTTTGGCTCATAGTTTCTGTTTTGCAGAGGTTAGAGAGGTCAAGGGGATCAGAGAAAATATCTACTACTCCATTTTGTTGTTTATGTGATTCAGAAGTCTCTCTCTCTCTCTCTCTTTTAATAATCTGTTGGGGGTATTGGTATTGGTGCTATTGGTGGATCAAAGAATATGGATAGTTCAATGAATTTTGGAACATAATTTCAAATTGCTTTCCAGAATGGCTGCTTCTATTCACAGTTCTGTCATCAGTACATTTATGTGTCTGTTTTCTCCCAGACCCTGAAACATTTGTCATATTCCTCTTTTGTCATTTTTGCTAATCTGATGGGTATGAATTAAAACTAGAGGCCCTTTAATTCCCCTTTATCTAATTATGAGTGATTTGGAAAATCTTTTCATATGGTGTTTAATAGCTGGAATGTTTGAAGGGTTTTAAATGCCAGGCTGAGAAGTTTATATATTATCTGGGAAGTAATAGGCAGCTCCTAGAGCTTCATTAGCAAGGTTGTAATCTAGGGATATCATTTTGGCAGTTGTGTGGAGTATGTATTAGAGAGATTAGAGGTGAGGAAATTATCTGTGAAGCTATTGCTATAATCTAAGTGAGAGGTGATGAAGGCTTTAAATAGGGGTTGACTGTGTTAGTGTGGACAAGGGGATGAATGTGAAAGATGTGGAGATAGAATAGATAAAACTTGGCAACTGATTAGATATGGAGAGTAAAAGTGAAGAGTTGAGGGTGATCTTGAGTTTGTGGATCTGGGTGACTGGAAGGGAAGTAAGGAAAAGGGGTAGGTTGGGGGAGAAAGATAATGATTTCTACTTTGGACATGTTGTATTTGATATTTCCATAGGGTAGCATAGTAGAAATGTTCAAATGGCAGCTGGTGATGTAGGATTGGAGCTCAGGTAGGTAAGGGCTATGAGGGTAAAAATACTTATCTTTCCATTATTCTATCTTGTCCACCATCCTCACCTTGCTTTATTATTCCAATATGGGTTTGTTATCTAGGAATATTTCTGAATTTAAAATAACAAAAACAAACCTCATTCATATTTTCAGTGTTTGCTACCTCATATGCATATCAAATGATATATAATTCTCTCAGGACTGAGGTGTAATATTGAGTGAGGTGTGCACACCTGTGTGGTAGGATAGGGGAGGGATGGTAGAAGAAATCTGGGAATGAGTAACCCCAGGATAGGGGTTGAACCTAAAAGAACAGATGTGCTACTCAAGATGAGAGTATTGGGAGGATGCAGGAGAAGATTTAATCTTTTCCCTGTGGCCTTTGATGAACCTTATTAAAGATCTAGGCTGCCTCAACCTGAAATCACTCCTAACTCATTATAAGTAGACTAAGAATTAAAAAAAAAATTATTGATACCTTTTGTTTTTACCTCACCCTCATTTCCCAATGGACCCCCTTCCTTGCTTCCACTCCCAGAGATTATCCTTTATAAAAAAGAATTTGAAAAGAAGAAAAAAGACAGCTCAGTAAATCTAACCAATATAGTGAAAAAGTCTGATATTATAAGTACTGTTTTATACCCATAGTCCACTACTTCTGTCATTTCATCTCTTCTTTAGGCTTAAGCCCAAAGATATAATATCTTGTTATATTTTATTTGATTCTGAACTTAAACACCAAATAAAATGACCATTCTCTTCTAAAAAGTAGAACAAAAAAAGAGGATTATATATGAAACTGAGAATCTCTTAGGTGTAGCTTGGTTTTACTTTTAAACATATAATAATTCAATTTTGAGCTTTCAAAAGTGCCCTGCTTATCTGTGTTTCCTTCTGGCTTACCTTGTGTTTCCTCCTGTACTTTAAACATACTTTTCTTTCTCTTGACAATCCTATTCATGGATCCCCTTTCCTTCATCTCCTTCTCCCCCCCCCCCAAAAAAACCTTTATAACAAATTTGCATCGTTGAGGAAAATAAGTTCCTTCACTGGCCACTGTACCCTGAGTCCATCTCCTTTCTGTCAGGAAGTCAACAGAATGCTTCATTATTGATTCTCTGGAATCCCTGTTGGTCTTTGCATTGAGGAAAGTACTTAAGACTTGCAAAATGATTTTTCTTTGTAATGTTGTTATTGTATAGAGTTTTACTGGTTCTGATCTTTTTGCTCTATATCAATTTATATAAATCTTGACAGGTTTCCCTGGAATCATCCCTTTCATCATTTATTATGGCAAAATAGTATTCTATTACATTCATATACTATAATTTGTGCAAGTATCACCAAATTTATGAGTATTCCCTTAGTTTCCATTTGTTTGACAAAACAAAAAGGTGTTACAAATTTGCTTTGTACATGTGGGCTCTTTACCACTTCCTTTCATCTATTTGGGATATAGGACCAGTAGTTATATTGCTGGGTCAAAGGATGTGCACAGTTTAGTGACTTTGGGGGCATAGTTCAAATTTCTTTCCAGAATAGCTAGACCAATTCACAGTTCCACCAATGGTGCATTATTGTGCCTGTTATTCCACAACCTCTTCAACAATTGTCATTTCCTATTTTAGTCTTCTCTGTCAATATGATGAATATGAGGTAGAGCTTCAGAGTTATTTTGATTTGTATTTTTCTTAGCAGTAGTGATTTGGAGCATTTTTTCACATGGTTGTTGATAGCTTGAATTTCATCCTTTGAGATTTACCTATTCATATCCTTTATGTATTGGGGAGTATCTTTTGTTCATACATATTTGAATCAACTCTTTATATATCTTGAATAGGAAACTTTTATTAAAGAGATTAGCTGCAAAGATTTCCCCCCCAGTTAACAGTGTCCCTTACTATTTTAGTTGCTTTGGTTTTGTTTTTCTAAAAATATTTAAATGTTACATAATCAAAGTTGCCTTTCAATTTTCTGTAATCTTCTCTATCCCTTGTTTGGTTATTACTTCTTCCCCTATCCAGAGTTTTGGAAGACAATTTCCTTTCTTGTTCCTCTAATTTATTTATGACGTGACTTTTTGTACCTAAGCCATATATCTCTTTGGAACTTGTTTGGTGTAAGGTGAGAGATGTTTGTCTAAACCAGTGCTTCTTAAGCTGTAGGTTGCAATCCCATACAGGGCTGCAAAAAATTTGGCAACAGTAAAAGGTTTCTGAAAGCTCCACCACCAAAAATTAATTTGAAATCAAATGCAAAATGAATTCAAGATGTTTCTGCCAGGCTTGCCCATGTTGCATTGTGCAACTTCACTTCAGCCTTGGTTTTGAACACAAAGCATGCGCACTTTGCACTGCACATGCCCTCAGGCCACACAACTTCAACACCAAAAGGGGTCATGAGTGGAAAAAGTTTAAGAAGCCCTGCTTTAAACCTAATTTCTGTCAGACTACTTTCCAGTTATTCCAACAGCTTTTGTTAAATAATAAGCCTCAGAAAGGTTAGTCTTTGGGTTAAATGAGTCCTACTATGTTTATTTGCTTCTGCATGTTGTGTACTTCATCTGATTTACTGATTAACTTCTATTTTTTTTAACCACTACCAAGTCATTTTGATGATTACTGCTATGCAGTATAGTTTGAGATGTGATATTTCTAGGCCTGCTTCCTTTTCAATTTTTCCAATCATTTCCCCTTGATATTCTTGACCTTATGTTCCTTAGTATTATTTTTTAAAAATTATTTTTTTTGACTGAACAGAATCTATTCCTCCCTACTCCCATTTTTAAAAAAAGAAAACAAAATGGCATTGTTTTTAATGCACAGTCAAGCAAAACAAATTTTTCCATTGGTTATATCCAAAATGAACCAAATATATGTATGTTTCATTCTGTACCCTGATGCCATGACCTTTCTGGCAGGTGGTATGACATGCTTTGTCATCAGTACTATGGAACTATGGTTGTTCATTGTGTTGATCAGAGTGAAAGTGCTCACAGTTGTTTATCTTTACACAGTTGTTTATAGAAGTTGTTGTCCTGGTTCTGCTCATTTCATTCAGCATCAATTTATACAAGTTTTCTCAGGTTTCTCTGAAATCATCTATCTCTGTTAATTTATTGTAACACAATACCATTCTATTATATTCATGTGCCATAATTTGTTCAGCCTTTTCCCAATTGATGGGCATTCCTTAGATTCCTGTTCTTTGGCACCACAAAATGAGCTGCTATAAATATTTTTGTGCATCCTCTTCCTTTATCCTTTTTGGGGAATATGCCCAGTATTAGTGTCTCTGGGTTAAAGAGAATTCACAGTTTAGTAAATTTTGGCAATAGTTCAAATTTCTTTCCAGGAAGGCTAGGCCAGTTCACAGTTCCACCAAAAATACAGTATGGTACCTATTTTCCTTCAGCCCATTTTCCTTTTCCTTTTTTTCCCTTAATTTTGCCAGTCTGATGTGTATGACATAGAACTTGAATTGTTTTAATTTGTACTTCTTTAATAGTGATTAGGAGCATTTTAAAAAATATGGCTATTGATGGCTTGTATTTCTTCCTTTGAAAATTGCCTGTTTGAATTCTTTGACCATTTATCAGTTGGAGGAATGGTTTTTATTCTTATTAGTTTGAATTAGTTCCTTACGCATCTGGAAGATGAGATCTTTATCAGAGAACCTTACTGTGAAGATTTTTTCCCCCAAGTTACTTGTTTTCCTTCTAATTTTAGTTGGAGGGGTTTTGGTTGTACATAGCCTTTTAAATATTATGTAATTTTAATTTTCTGTTATCCTTTCTCTCTCTTGTATGGTCATATATTATTCTCCTAGCCATAGATCTGAGAGGTAATTTCTCCCTTGCTCTTCTATTATTTGTGATTTCACCATTTGTGACCAAGTTATATATCCATTTGGAGTTCATTTGGTTGAGATGTTAGTCCATACCTAATTTCTACCAGACTGCTTTTCAGTTTTCCTAGCAGTTTTTGCTTAGTCTTTATCCCAGCAATAATTTGTTTATGAAACACTAAGCTATCACATCCTTTTTTCTTCTGTATGTTATATACATCATCTATTCCACTGAATTGTTTTTCTACTTCTCAACCAGTACCAAATTATTTTGATGATAAATGCTTTGTAGTATAATTAGATATTTGGTGCTGCTAGACCCCCTTTCTTCCCATTTAAAAAAAATTTTCTTTGAAATTCTTGACCTTATTCCTCTACATGAATTACTTTATTATTTTTTCTAGCTCTATAACATAATTCTTTGGTAGTTTGACATGGCATTGAATAATATGGTAGTTTTAAATTTTTTTATTATTATTATGGTTTTTATTATGTTGGCTCAGCCAATCCATGATCAATGATCATTTGCTAATTATTCAGGTCTGTCTTTAGTTGTGTAAAGTGTTTTAATTAATATAATTTCAGTGAGTGTTTTAGTAGGTAGACTCTCAGTGTTTCATACATATTAGAGTTAATTTAAACAGAATTTCTCTCTTTCTGCTATGTTTTGTTGGTAATATAGAGAACTATGATGAATTATCTGAATTTATTTTAGATACTGCAAATTTGGTGATGTAATTGTTTTAATTTTTTTTTATAGACTGTCTAAGATTCTCTAGATAGGCTATCATGTCATATGCCAACAGTAAACATTTTATTTCCACTTTGTGTGTATTCCTTCAATTTCTTTTTTTTTCATTTTGTTATGGCTACCATTTTTAGAAATATATCAATAATAGTAGTCATAATGTAAGTCCATGTTTTACCTTTGATCTTAATGGCAAGGCCTTTGACCTTTCTTCATGATACATAATGTTGGGCTTTTGAGTTTAGATAGATACTATTTACTATATTAAGGAATGATGTATTTATTCCTATACTTTTCAGTGATTTTAAAAGAATAAGGTATCAACTTTTTCTAAAAGCTTTTTTTCAGAATTAATTGATATAACCATATGATTTTATTGTTTAGTTATCAACATGATCAATTATATTTATAATTTTCCTTATATGAAACCAACTTTGCATTCCTGGTATAAATCCAACCTGGTCATGGTGTATTTTTTAATAAATTGTTGTAATCTTTTGGTAATATTTTATTCAATAGTTTTGCATCTATCTTCATTAGGTATATTGATCTATATTTTCCTTTCTCTTTTTTTCATTCCCTGGTTTAGATATCAAAGACCATATTCTTATTTTTACAAATAGTTTATGTAACAATAGAATGAATTGTTTTTAAATGTTTGGTTCAGTTCACTTGTAAATACTTTTGGTCCTTTCACTTCCCTCTTCCCTCTCTTTGGGAATTAATTTATGGTTTACTCAATTTCTTTTTCTTGATGGTGAGTTATTTAAATAATCTATTTCTTCCTCTATTAATCTATGTATTTTAAAATTTTTATAAGTATCCATCCTTTAATCTATCATTTTTATTGGCCAGTTAAGAATTTTGAGTTTCATTTTTGCTTTTGTTTTTTTGGTAGTAAGTGCTACACTGTCATGTATCAAATTATGAATAATATTAAGCCCATAGTTTGCATAGCACTTTATACTTGTCTAGGTGCTGCTCTATACATTATTTTATTTGATTTCAACAATAACTCTGAGAGTTAGCTGAAGTAAGTATTATGGTGTTGTCCCCATTGGAAGATGAGGAAACTGAGAATTAATAAAGTCAAATAATTGGTCCAAGATTATTATTATTATTATTAACAATAATTGATAAAGTTAAATAATAAGATCATATGATATGGTAAATGGGAGAGTGGGATCTAGAACTTATATCTTCTCTTTTCCTAGTCAATTACTTGTTATATCAGTATAAAAGCCCATGATTTGGTTCTGCTTGAGGTTTTAGTTCTTGTTAATAATTCTCATATTTCTATACTTTTACAGCTTACAAATCTCTTTCCTCATAACTGCCCTAAATCATACAATTCATGTATTTTCATCCCCATTTTATAGATGGAGAAACTGAGGCTCAAGAAAGTTAAGTGACTTGCTCACGCTTAAACAGTATGTGATGGAGCTGGGACTAGAATACAGGTCTCCTGATTTCAAGGCCTTTGTTCTTTCCACTGTACACTTGTTTAGTCATTTTTCAGTTGTGTCCAACTCTTTGTGACCCCATTTGGGGTTTTCTTGGCAAAGATACCAGAATGATTTGTCATTTCCTTTTTCAGCTCATTTGTCAGATGAGGAAACTGGAACAAACAGGGTTAAGTGACTTGCCCAGGGTTACACAGCTAGTAAGTGTCTGAGGCTAGATTTGAACTCAGAAATAAGAGTCTTCCTGACTCCAGCCTGGGCACTCTATCCACCATGCCACTTAGCTGCCCTCATCCTACTGTCTTAATGATTTCTATAAATAGACACATATTTAACTAATCAGGGCAGAGAGGAAAAAGCATTTATTAAGTACCTAGTATGTGTCAGGCATTATATCAAGCACTTTACAGATATTATCTCCTTTGAACTAATGACTGATAATAATTTATGGCTGTTTTCTTGCTTGGGACACCCCTAACACAACTTTGTCAGACTCATTACTATCCTTATGGATTCTCTGTCACAAATAACATCAGGACAGTTTTAAAGTTAGTGGAGGAATCTCGCATTGTGTTTTCCAGACTAAGCCCTGCAATGGATATATAACTGATGTAATATTGTAGTGGCCTCTTGGAATATTTCTGTCACCACTTCTATGAGTTACCATGGATTACAGATTTGTAACTCCTAAAGGCATGGAGAGGCCATATTTCATTGAAAAAAAAATCATTGGTCTTACAAATGCAGATGCAAACACCCACATACCCTAGAGAGGAAATGATTGTCCTGATTTATTGGAAAGTTGGGATGTTAGATCTGTCTCCCACAAGTGACCTGCAGAAAGTTTCCAACCAGAAATAATTTTCTTTGGAAAGGTGCTAGATTCTTGCTAAGCAGAACTGGAACTTTAAATGCACCTTTTGTCTAAGATGTTCAGGAACTGATTTAAAATAAGAGACAGGGAGAAGGAATTTACCTTCTTTTTCCAGGGGAATAGACCCGATGATTGACTGTTTAGGATTAGAGATTTAAAGAAGGAGTGGATCTTCAAGGTCCTCTAATCCAGCTCCCTTATTTTACAGTTGAGCAAACTGAGGCCCAGAGAAATTAAGTGACCTCCCCAAAGTCACACAGGAAGTGACAGAGGCAGGATCTGAACCAAAGTCCTCAGACTCCAAATCCAATGATCTTACCATGCAACACAATAGCTTCTAAGTAGAATTGTTTTTGGAAAGACAAGTCAAAGAGGGGTGGCATTGCCCTCTATCAGGTTACATCCATTTAAAAAAGTCTAGTCAAGTCGAGAAACACATATGAAGTATTTATATGTGCCAGGCACTATGCTAAATGCTTTATAATTTTATATTATTTGATTCTTTCAACCAATTTGGGAAATAGGTACTATTTTTAATCCCCATTTTATCCTGGGAGGTAGGTACTAATATTGTCCATCTTTTATAATTTAAGAAACTGAATTAGACAGAGGTTAAATGACTTGCCCAGGATCACACAACTAGAATGTACCTGAAGCTGGATTTGAACTCAGGTCTTCCTGACTCCAAGTCCAGCGCTCTATCCACTGTACCACCTGTTGTTCAGTTATTTCAGTCCTGTCTGAGTCTTCATGACCCCGTTTGGAATTTTCTTGGCAAAAATACTGGAATGGTTTGCCATTTCCTTCTCCAGCTCATTTGATAGATGAGGAACTGAGACAAACAAGGTTAAGTGACTTGCCCATGGTCACACAGCTAGTAAGTGTCTGAGGCTGGATTTGAATTCATGAACATGAGCTTTTCTAATTCTAAACCTAGTGCTCTACCCACTGTGCCACCTAGCTGCCCCACTGTGACATCTGGCTGACTCTACTAGCTAGCATTTATGTAGCTCTTTAAGATTTGCAAAATGCTTTACAAATGTTAACTCGTTTGATTCTCATAATCCTGTGTGGTAGTTGCTATTAATAGCTCCATTTAAAAAATGGAGAAACTGAGAAAAGGTAAGTGCCTTGCCTGTGGTCACACAGCTAGTGTCTTTGGCAAGATACAAATTTGGCTCTTTCTGACTCCAAGTCCTGTGCTTTTTCACTCAGTCTACTGAACCACCTAGCTGGGAGAGAGGAGCATGTTATAGACATTAGGGAAAGAACAAGCTGATAGGCAGCGATTGAAGTTTAGAGAAAGAGGGAGGACATGGTAGTGGGAGCAATGCTCTGGCATTTAGAGGATACAGGTGAATCATTATTTCACATGTAATAGAGTGGCCTGGGCTATGGTGGGGACTTAGGGGAGGGTGGTGGTGGCAGGGAGCAGACATCTTAAAAGCATGCTTAGATACCCCCTGTTTAGTTTCAGTGTTTTTGAAAACTTGAGGGAACCTATTTCTGGCTTTGTGTGACTAAAGGGCTGGCCCTGTATGAATATGGAATGTCTTTTAATTGGCTGTAGAGATAGAAGTGATGATGTGGGGGCTGTTGACTCTAAACTAACTGCATACACAAAAAAAGGATGAACCCTCCCTTTTTTGATCTCTCTTTAGCATCTTCAACTAAGGAGGATGACTCTGAACTGTCCAGTAAGTCATGTGGAGCGGGAGGGTAGAGGGTTCCCTTCCCCATTCCCAAGCTGCAAGCCATGAGCACGTAACTGCTTTTGTTTCTTTTCTAGCCCTTTTTAAATTTAATGCTTTTCCCCTGAGATTACTCCAAATTTATCTTTTATATATCTTGTTTGTACATTTTTTTCATATTGTCTCTCACATTAGACTGTAAACCCTTGAGAGTAGAGATTATTGTTATTATTATTTTGGCTTAGAACAGGGCCTGGCACATACTCGCTATTTAATACATGCTTGTTAATTCACTGAGTTAAGGACAGACTCAGATGGATTGTCATTTGAAGAAAGAATTCTTATTGTGGAGACATATGCTGGCTGTAGACTCAACAGGGGCATAGCCCCTCAGGGCCCAACTGGGCTTCCCACCCAGCAGGGAGCTATACCAAAGGGGAACTTCATGAGGACTCTGTGACAGAAGAACATATCAAAACTTGTTTAGTTATTCTCCAGTAGATGGGCACCTACTTTATAACCAATTCTTTGTGACTACAAAGTGATGCAGTAAATGTTTTAGTGTATATAGGATCTTTCTTTTTATAATTAACTCCTTTGGGTATTGACTTATCAGTAGAATCTCTGGGTCAAAAGGCAAAATCCTTTTAATCACTTTGCATGTAGAATTCCAAATTGCTTTCCAGAATGGTTGGACTAGTTCACATCTCCAGGAAAGGTATATTAATGTGCCTTTCTTTCTACAACCATTCCAGCATTGACGAGTCACATTTTGGGGTCAGTTTTTGCAGTTTTGCAGGTATGACATGGCCTGTTTTGATTTATGTTTCATTTATTATTATCAATTTGTAGCTGGACTTTCTACTTCTATTAATTCAGCTTATGATCATGTTGGCTAGATTGGTTGCCACATCATTGTGTTGACTTATGTTGAGCTTGTAGGACACTAAAATCCCCAGTTCACACAATTTTTGTATACCCTTCTCACCCCCATTCTATGCTTATGCAACTGATTTAAAAAAAACACCCTCAACTGTAGGATTTTACATTCATTTTTGTTATATTTCCTTTTGTTAGATTTAGCCTATTTAAAATTTTTAGATCCTGACTCTCATCCAATGTATTGAATCTTCCTTTTTACTTTGTGTTATCTACAAATTTGATGAATGTATCATGATATACAATAATTATTTACATTTACGTAGCATTTGGGGCTTTCACAAATAATATCTTATTTAATCATCCCATATTATCAAACCGTTGTCATTTGATAGATGAAAAAGCTGAGACCAGAGAGGTTACTTGTCCAAGCTCTCACAGTGTTGCAACCCACTTCTGGGCAGCAGGAGATAAAAATTAATAACCAATAAGAGATCCTGTGGCTTAGTATGTTTTTGGATCAAAATGTGCTCACTTTGGGTGCTTAGAGAGCTTGGGTAGTGGGGCAGGGCTTAGGGTAGGGGAACAGGATGCCAGAAGTATGGGTGCAGCTGTAAGACCAGGTCATGGTGCATAGACTGAGTCAAAGCCAGGCCAGCCAGCTAGCAATGTAGATGAGATTAAATAGAGAACCAGGATGAAGGTCAATATTCAGCAATTGAAGAATCAGTTGGGTGTGCATGAATTTGAGGAAGATACTGATAAAAGAAATAGGATGTCACCCAACAGTCAACCTAATGTTTTAAAAAATGGCTATTTGTGGCATTTGAGCCACACATTTTCCTTTGCTTTAAAGGAACCAGACAGATTTCTATTTAGTGGCAGAATTGAGTTTAGACCTCAGGTCATCTGTGCATTGGTTTTCCATTCTTTGCACTATATCCTGCTATGTCCCCAAATCTCAGAACATAAGTTGGTCAATTGTCCTTTAGTTGACAATTTTTTTTCTCCTTACCTCTAAGGTCTATATATTTAACTTATGGTCTCTTAAGCCGATGAACAATTGAGATAATATTTTTAAAATGTGGCTGAATGAAATTTGGGATAACTGCTTTGTTCTCAAGTCTGATTTGAGGGGCTGGAGTTTGAAAATCTGGTTTGATAATAGCTAACAATCTTTAATGGGGAAAGCTGCCACATAAGTAAAAGGTGGTTGAGAAATACATGTTAGTACAAATAGAAAATAATTGGGTAGCAATAAACATAAGTTATATTCTATCACAAGGATAGAACTAATGAGAGAATAGTAGACAAAGAGGATAGACAAAACCCTGTCCATCCCTCCCTCCTCCAGCTCACAAGTTGCAACATATGGAAGTAGACATAGATTTGAGATGACAACTAGTTCCACTCTTTGCCTAAATGAAAGGTTTACATAGGTCATTTAAGATGGAAAATTGTCATTCCTACTCTTAAAGTCACCAGGGAAGAAGATTCCAACCATCCTTCAGTCAACTCTTCTAATATTTAACAACTCTCAATGTCAGGAAATTGTTCCTGACACTAACCTGAATCCTCCTTATTGTCTCCTTTCTCTTCAACGGAGCACAGCTGCTAACCTTGCTTCATCTGATCACATCCAATGGCAGGTGAAAACTGCCTCTTATCCTTTCTTCCAGGTCCAGCAATCCAATCCTTACAACCTCTGCTTGTAGACCTTTTGTTTTCCCTTTTTTTAAATTGGGAATTTAAAAATCACCAACAAAGACAAACATTCAAGAGGATTTTATAGAAAACTGTGATTTTCTCTTATATGTAGTTTGTTTAAAAGTATATATTAAATTTATCAAATTATTAACAATTGCGCAGTTTTATTCTTGCTCCGAATGGCTTCTTATTTTCTCTTTGTCTTTACTTCCTTCCTCTTTTTCTTTCTTTCCTTCCTTCCTTCCACCATTTCCCACTAACTTTTACTCCACAGCCCCCAAGAGCCAATCTTTGCATAAAGAAAACAAATCAACATATTGATCATTTATGAAAGTGTGTATTCCATTATACACTTCTAGTTTTCTTTTCTTTTTTTAATTAATAAATTTATTTATTTTTAGTTTTCAACATTTACTTCCACAAGATTTTGAGTTCCAAATTTTCACCCCATCTCACCCCTCCCCCCACCCCAAGATGGCATGCATTCTGAATACCCTTTCCCCTAGTCTGCTTTCCCCGCTATCTCTCCCCCCCTTCCCCTTCTATTTTCCTGTAGGGCAGGATAGATTTCTGTACCCCATTTCCTCTATTTCTTATTTCCCAGTTGCATGTAAAAACAATTTTTAAACATATATTTTTAAAACTTTGGGTTCCAAATTTTCTCCTTTCCTCCCTCCCCACACACCCTCATTGAAAAGACAAGCAACTCAATATAGGCTATACATGTGCAGTAATGCAAACACTTCTATAGTAGACATGCTGTGAAAAACTAACTCTATTTCCTTTAATCCTATCCCACCCCCCCATTTATTTTATTTTTTCTTTTGACCCTGTCCCTCCTCAGAAGTATTTACTTCTGATTAGCCCCTTTCCCAATCTTCCCTCCTCTCTATCATCCCCTTCCCCTCCTATTTTCCTGTAGGGTAAGACAGATTTCCATACCCAACTGAGTGTGTGTGTTATTCCCTCCTTAAGTCAAATCCTATGAGAATAAGATTCGCTCATTCCCTCTCACTTTCCCCCATTTCCCCTCCACTGTAACAGCCTTTTCTTTTCTGTTTTTTTTTGTGAGATAATTTGCCCCATTCTACCTTTCCCTTTCTCCTTCTGCCAGTATAATCCTCTCTCACCCCTTAATTTTATTCTCCAGATATGACCCCTTCATCTTCAACTCACCCTGTGCCCTCTATCTATCTATCTATCTATCTATCTATCTATCTATCTATCTATCT
>NW_020950326.1:4861296-4979211 GCF_900497805.2 Vombatus ursinus | reverse complement strand
TCTATCTATCTATCTATCTATCTATCTATCTATCTATCTATCTATCTATCTATCTGTCTGTCTGTCTGTCTGTCTGTCTGTCTGTCTGTCTGTCTGTCTGTCTATCCATCCATCCATCCATCCCTCTATCTATCTATCTATCTATCTATCTATCTATCTATCTATCTATCTATACATACATATATTTTTTTCCCTCCAACTACCTTAATACTGACAAAGGTCTCATGAGTTACAAATATCATCTTTCCATGCAGGAATGTAAACAGTTCAACCTTAATAAGTCTCTTATGATTTCTCTTTCCTGTTTACCTCTTCATGTTCCACTTGAGTCTTCTATTGGAAAGTCAAATTTTCTATTCAGCATTTTCTATTCATCAAGAATGCTTGATGAAGGACAATTTTTTTCCCTGAAGAATTATACTCAGTTTTGCTGGGTAGGTGATTCTTGGTTGTAATCCTATCTCCTTTGCCCTCCGGAATATTATATTCCATGCCCTGTGGTCCCTTAATGTAGAAGTTGCTAAATCTTGTGTTATCCTGATTGTGTTTCCACAATACTTGAATTGTTTCTTTTTGGCTGCTTGTAATATTTCCTCCTTGACCTGGGAACTCTGGAATTTGGCTATAATATTCCTAGGAGTTTTCCTTTTGGGATCTTTTTCAGGAGGAGATCGGTGGATTCTTTCAATTTCTATTTTGCCCTTTGGTTCTAAAATATCAGGGCAGTTTTCTTTGATCATTTCTTGAAAGATGATGTTGAGGCTCTTTTTTTTGATCATGGCTTTCAGATAGTTCAATAATTTTTAAATTCTCTCTCCTGTGTCTATTTTCCAGGTCAGTTGTTTTTCCAATGAGATATTTCACATTATTTTCTAATTTTTCATTCTTTTGGATTTGTTTTACAGTGTCACTAGCTTCCAATTGCTCTATTCTAATTTTTAAGGAAGTATTTTCTTCAGTAATCTTTTGGACTTCCTTTTCCATTTGTCCAATTTTGCTCTTTAGGGTATTCTTCTCCTTTTGGCTTCTTGGACCTCTTTTGCCATCTGGGTTAGGCTATTTTTTAAGGTGTTATTTTCTTCAGTATTTTTTTTGGGTCTCCTTTAGCAAGCAGTTAGCTTGCTTTTCATGATTTTCTTGCATCACTCTCATTTCTCTTCCCAGTTTTTCTTCTACTTCTCTTACTTGCTTCTCAAAATCCCTTTTGAGCTCTTCCAAGGCCTGGGACTGATTCATATTTTTCTTGGAGGCTTTGGATGTAGGAGCTTTGACTGTGTTGTCTTCTTCTGGTTGTATGTTTTGATCTTCTTTGTCGCCAAAGTAAGATATTGTAGTCTGACTCTTTTTGCACTGCTTGCTCATGATCCCAACCAAATACTTGAGTTTTAAACTCTTTGTTAAGGTAAGAGTCTGCTTCCGATGTGGAGAATGTACTGTCCCAAACTTCGGGGGTTTGTACAGCTGTTTTCAGAGATACTTCTAGGGACCTGAAAATTTTCAGTTCTTCCAAGGTGTTATGACAAGGGGCAAGGTGTTTCCTCTCCACTGCCACAACAAGCTCCACCACACCAGCGCTCCTCCTCACCCCAGGACCACCCTTCAGAATTGTGACCCAGATCCAAGCATAGGCAATGCAAGAGATTCCTGCCTCAGCACTGGCAAAAAGATCCTTGCAATCCCCTTCTGATCAGCCACTTGATTCCCCCTCAGTCTGTGGGCCGGAAGCTCAGGAGGCAGCCGCGGCCCTGGGGGTGGCTGAGACCTAGCTCCTTCTCTCACCGCAGTCACAGACTTTTCCCACTGACCCTCTAAGTTGTCTTTGGCATTCCTGGGTTGAGAAATCTGGAAACCACCACAGCTGCCCATGATTCAGTCCTCTGAGGCCTTCTCCAGGTTTGCTGCAGCCTGCGTGGCCTTGCCGAACTGTGCTCCTCTCCCCACCCGGCGTGATATACCTTTCTGATCAGCCATCTAGGTTGTCTTGGGCTGGAAATTTGTTTTACTCTGGTTTTTTGTGGCTTCTGCTGCTTTAGAATTTGTTTGGAGCTATTTTTTATAGGTATTTGGAGGGGTTTGAGGGAGAGCTTAAGGAAGTCACTGCTTTCCCTCCGCCATCTTGGCTCCACTCCCTCTAGTTTTCTTTTCTAACTGTTCAGAATCTTTTCTACCCATATCACTTTTGAGTTGTAAAGGCTCAAATGGAATCCTATTATAGTGAGGGTATTATCTCCCAGTTTACATGCCATATGTAATAATACACTAATGCAGCATTTTCCATATATTATTTCTGATGACCTTCACATAGATCCTGTGAGGTCAGTATTCTTATCCTCACTTTACAGATGAGGATATTGAGTCTCAGAATACCTAAAGTTATACAGCTAGTAAATAGAAGATCTTAGATTTGAACCCAGGTGCTTTCAGGGTACCACGGTATAGAAATGTTACTATTATTTACTTTAAATATTAATTTTAAATCTCTCCATAGTCAAGAAATTAACATTTGTGTTTCAAATATTTTAAGGTTCTTTGTTTTACTGGTGGGGGTACTCCCTCCATGGAAGTAGAGTGAAATCCCTTTACATCTTAGAAGATAGTTTTTTTAAGAGTTTCTGTGACCAAAAATGCTAATCACTTTGTGGCAAATCTGGTAATAAGTTCCAATCATAGGGGAAAAAAAGAAAAAAAATGAAAACAGAGTTGGAACAGAAGAGAAAGCTCTGAAAGAGGAAATTAGTAGTGTTTCCTCACCATGTTACTCAAGGGCCAATGATGCCTTAATTTGTGTAATGAGAACCATTAGGGAAGCCAAAGCAAAGAAGAGAGCAATCAAGGGCAGAAGCTGATTCCTTTAATGCCTACTGAATTGTCAGTTCCTTCTGCTCAGTCACCAAGCATTTTCCATACAACACTCAGTGAGGGTGACCATGGGGACCAATCAGGACCTTCTGGTTGAGAATGTACTTTAGCTTTAAGTCTAATGAAAGAGGACACAGGGCAGGCTTATCTCTTTAAGGCTGGCCCCTACAAGACCTAGTCCAACAGATCAGGACTCCTTGGCAGCTATAATTCAGGGGAGCAACCCCAGTGGAGAAAGACCCAGTCATGCAGATTTATTGTAGACCAAAAACCATTTATAGGTAAGACAAACCAGTCTAAATGAAGCAGCAAGGCACAATGAAGAAGAGACAGGAGGAAGAGTAGGTCTGAAAAGTCAAATATCTTTTGCCACTTCTACTGCCATCTCCCCTCAGACACTGAGCTCAAGATTAGCAGTGCCTTCTAGACAATTGGCCCTGTTTTCATATAGCCATTATCTAGGGCAGTAGTGATAGATGCATGGTTGATGGGCTACATGCAGACCATAATACTCCTGAGTTCAACCTAAACCAGTGTAAAATATGATTGGCAAATATTTAACAATATACATAAAATACAATAAAACATAGATAACACATTTAAAAACTGTCAATATGCAGTCAACAGGGATCCTTGTGTATGGTTTAGTGGCTCCTTTTCTATTTGAGATTGTCATCACTGATCTAGAGAATCAATTCTTGTGGAAATATAACACAGTACCTGCTTTTTGCAGCTACTATGGCTTCTATGCCCTCAGCAACCACAGCTATTGAAGACCCAGAAAAGAAAGTTGTCACCACCAAAATCCTTGACACTGTCAAATGGTTGAATAGCAGAAATGAATATGTTTTCATCAATGAAAAAACTTTAAAGAAGATGCATTACCATCTTTTTGTCACCTGTTGCCTAAGGATCATGGGGCTTTTCTATCTGACATGTATCTAAAACTTTCTATATGTGTTGTGTCACTTTATCAGAATGTGAGATCCTTGAGATCACAATCTTGCTTTTCTAGTTATATCTTCTCAGTGCTTATTACATTGTTTTGAACATAATGTTTAATAAATGTTTTTTCCATCCATCCATCCATTCATCCATCCATCCATCCATCCATCCATCCATCCATCCATCCATCCATCCATCCATATCTTTCCATAAATTTGCCATGGGTAGTCTATCCAATGTGTTGGGAATCATTCTTGAGTTCTTTACACATTACAACAATACCAGTACATATCGTCCCTCACCTTTGCTTTGTAACTATTTCTTTTCTAGTTTTATCATCCTATTCTTCCTTCCATGCACTGTATAAAATAGCTATACTAGCTTCCATGTTGAACACAACAATCTATCTTCTGCCTCTATGCCTTTTCATGTACGGTTTCCCTTGCCTGGGAAAGTTCTTGATTCTCACTTCTGCTTCTTAAAAATCCCTGGTTTTGTTTTCTTTCCAGTCTTAGTTCAAATCTCACCTTCTACTGAAAAGCTCTTCATGTTATCTTCCTCTTCTAGAGGTTTCCCCCCAAAAGGTTACCTTCCATCTACTTCTTTGTATACCTAGTTATTTACACACTGTCTCCTCCATTAGAATGTAAGATTTTTAAAGGCAGGGACTGTTTTTGTCATTCTTTATACCCCTAGTGCCTAAGTTCCTGGCACATAGTAAATGCTTAATTAATGCTTATTGATGTATCTATTGACTGATCAATCATTTTCTAATAAAATATTTCTTGATTGATATTCTTTACATCATTTGTCCCATGAATTTCTTATTTGCAACCTGCTGTAGCCTGCTTACTGTATATCCACTATAAAGTCTCTCCATTATGTTTTACACGATCCTTACCTTCTGTTCTTCAGTGACACATAGCCAGATATCATTGAAACAATAATTGTGTTAAAAAGATAAGCCTTTGTTTCAGTGAGAAGTTTGGGATTTATTAAAGGAACTGTGTGATCTCCCAAAGGTAAATCCAATCTACTTTTTTTCCTAATCTACAACTCCAGGCTTAGACCATAG
The DNA here is from genome assembly GCF_900497805.2 of Vombatus ursinus. Taxonomy (NCBI): domain Eukaryota; kingdom Metazoa; phylum Chordata; class Mammalia; order Diprotodontia; family Vombatidae; genus Vombatus; species Vombatus ursinus. The sequence continues at coordinate 4,974,332 of NW_020950326.1, read as the reverse complement.
TCCATTTGCAGTGTCCGTCCTAGAGAGATGTCCTGGTGGATGAGGTCTGCAAGTTGTTGATCCAACTGCATTCTGTAGTCTGGACAAAAGGCAGTCTTAATTCACATGGTTTTTCTTATGTGGAGAGTTAAACCAAACTCCTGAATGACAATGTATCTCATTTAGCAGGCTCTAGTGTGTTTTAGACTTGATCAAATCATCACAATGTCATCCATAGAGATCTTGTCTCTTTTTGACTTGGACCTCTGCTATAACAGAGATGAGCAGCTTTGGTAAGCATGTATCTCTCTGTTTTATGCTTCATTTTATATTAATAATAATAGTGTCATTGAGCAAAGTTATTTCTGCTGCTCTTTCAAGATTTCTTGGATGATTTTGACATATTCATGTATTAAAATAAAGCCTTTAAGGTAGTATTTTGCTCTACCAAATAAAATGCTTTTTTTATTGTCACCAAAAACAAACCCAGTGGGATGTTAAAGGTTCTACACATTCCAATCAGTTGTGTTATTTTTAAGATACTGCTTCCAAAAGCCTGCTTGTTGCTTTCTGATACCTTTATTAAGGATGTCCTTGACATGTGAACATAATATTTTCATAAAATTTTTGTATAGATGGAAAAGTATGTGTATGATTAGTAATTATTGGTATTTTCTTGGTTGCCTATTTTGGTAATTACAAGTTCTGAAATTTTATCATGATTTTGACATCCTCTCTTTTTAAAAAATACCTCTAGAAATAATTCTTTAATACTCTTAAATATTATATCAAGAACAGACCTCCTGTGAATATATTTGTTCTAGTCCAGCTACTTTGTCCATCTTTGTTTTCTTAAATATTGTTTTCACTTTCTCTAGCAGTACCCACTGAAATTTTCATTAAGGAATGCTAAGAAATTAATAGCTGCTCTGCTTTGGAGAGAGAGAGAGAAAGAGAGAGAGAGAGAGAGAGAGAGAGAGAGAGACAGACAGACAGACAGACAGACAGAAAGAGAGAGACAGAGAGAGACAGAGAGAAAGGGAGAGAGAGAGAGAGAAAGACAGAGAGGCAGAGAGAGACAGAGAGAGAGACACACACACAGAGACCTAAAGAGAGAGAGAGAGACAGAGAGAGCTAAAGTAGATGTCAAGAAAACTTAAATACCTTATTAGATAACTTACATTATCCATTACTACAATAGCAAGCCTCTGTACTAGGTGGGTTGCAGTTTGATACAGATTATATATTGCAATCATGTAAAACATATTTCCGTATTAGTCATGTTGTGAAAGAAGAAACAGACTGAAAGAAAGAAAACACATAAAAAAATCTGAAAATAGTATGCTTCAATCTGCATTCAGATTCCATCAGTTCTTTCTCTGGATGTGGATAGCATTTTTCACTGTAAGTTTTTTGGGATTGTCTTGGATCATTGTATTGCTGAGAAGAGCTAAGTCATTCATAGTTGGTCATTGTAAAATGTTATTGTTATTGTGTACAATGTTCTCCTGGTTCTGCTCACTTCACTTTGTATCAGTTCATCCTTCATAAGTTTTTTTTTTTTTTTTACAAATTAGTTTACATTCTAAAACCAGTGTTTTTTCCCCTCATCCAGGCATGTGCTATAGTCAGTTTGAACCAGTTTGACAGCCAATTGTTAAATTTTCAGTGAAGATTTACACCTCAGAAATTGGCAAATGCTATAAATCAGGACTTGTTTTTATTATTTTGTCAACTTTGTCTAGACTTAAGACAGTGAGGGGAAACTGCTAATAACAGAGATTAAACTTAGAAGTGCATTTTGAATACTTTTTTTGGGGGGGAGAGCTGGTTATATCAGTATACCTTTGACAACATCTCTTTCTCTATGCTTGACAACTAAGTGAAGTGTTCGCTGATGGCTACTTTTTAGGCTCTTTTGGTGTTGTTATGACAATTTATTTATAATAGCTAAATTTCTGCATAAATTATCTTAATTGGTAGTGATATTACTTTTGCTGCCAATTACTTATTTATTTAAGTAGATTAGGACTGAGCCATTTCAATTGTATGCCCCAACATTGTCTCCTTATTCTTTCTTATTGCTTTGTACTAATTCTAATCTTGGCTCTGACAAGTTTATGGTTTGTCTCTTTTCTTGTCTATTAAGATATAATCAATCATCTTTGTCATGTTATTTGGTATTTGCCATGTCCAGCATCTACTTAATTTTTTCTTGAAGGAAGCTTTCATTACATAAAGTCGTGAGGTTTCTATATAATCTACATATCTTTGACTTTACTCATTCCTTCTTCTTGAGTTTTTCTTTTTTACTGTATTTCTCTCTGTTCTTACCCATTTCCACCTTTGCTTTGAAATCAATGGGTATCAAGATGTGGGTGGAGATTTAATTTTGAGGGTGTTATCAAATCACTCATAGACTTTTTGTATTGCCTTATCCTCTACAACTGGTGTTTCAATTGTTTTCATAGTGGTCTTTATAAAAAAATATGTATCATAAATGCTGCAATATGAGATGAACAAGAATTAGACATTCCACCTACCATTTCTGTGCTTTTTCCACAGGTTGTATCCCCCATGTCTGGAAAGAACTCCCCCCTTATCTCTGCCTCTTAGAATCCTTTTCTTCTTTCAAGGCTCAGCTTAGGTTCTATTTCCTTTTTGAAGCCTTCCCTGGTTTCTGTAGTTATTAGTACTCTCTCCCTCCTGAAATTATCATGCCTTTACTTATCTATACATACGTGGTATCATCTCTGTAGAATGTAATCTCCTTGAAGGCAAGGACTGAATTTTTTGTTTTTGGTCTTCATGTTCCCAGTGCTTAGCACTGTACCTTATACAAAGTAGATGTTTAATAAATGTTTGTTAAATTGCCAAATTGAACTGAATTTTCTTTGTAGGCCTGCTTTTTCACTGTGAAATGAAAGGCTTGTCCTCTGATTAAGGAATTTGGGCTTCAGTGAGGATGGGGTTGATTTGTGGACTCTTGAAATCCTACCAAATAGGAGGAATACTATTCTGTCTACACATAAGGCTGAATCTACGTGGAGTCTGTTCTCTGATTCCCCTTGGTGGATGTGGTGGCCATTAGGACTTTCCAACTACTCAACAATAATGCCATATGTCTCTGTGTTATGATTTTTCATTTACCTAGCTACAAAAGTATAAAAAAAAATTTCTTTCCCTTTGACAGCTCCATAAAAGAGAATAAACCATGAAACATGCATAAGCACATGTATATATACACTCACACACAACAATAACAGATGTTGTTTAACAGGCTTGTAGGACATTCCTATTAAGTTATAAACATATCTTTCAATGGTTGCTTAAGATAAACAGATATCTCAAATCACATATCTTTTGGTACAAGAAGCAACTTGTTTGGAAACTAAGGAAAGATTCTGAATGTGAGATGCACCTGAAAAAGATTAGGAGATCATATAAAAGTTATTAACATTTTGATTAGATTTAACATGCTATTCTTAGGATTGGGTATGTTCCAACAGAAAAGTGCCATTGTTTGGAGTGTTTTCATCAACATAGACCCTCTAAAACATGAAAATCTCTTTTCCTCCACTCCTAGTTGTGAGCTATCTGAGCAGTTGGGTTACAACACCAACAGTTTTCAATTACTTTGAATCACTGTCATGTAAGAGGGGTTAGGGCATCTAGGTGGTGCAGTGGATTGAGTGCCCAGCCTGGAGTCAGGAAGATGTGTTTTCCTGAATCCAAATCTGACCTCAGATACTTACTAGTTGTGTGACCCTGGGCTAATCATTTAATCTGTTTTTTCTGTCAAATGAACTAGAGAAAGAAAAACAAACCACCCCAGTATCTTTGCCAAGAAAACCCCAAATGGTGTCACAAAGAGACAGGACTGAAAAACAACTAAACAACAAGAAGACGAAGACAGGAGTTAGATTTTTTGTGCATGTGTGGCTTCTGAAAGCAGAACTGAGACCAATGGGAGCCGATATTGGTTGAATGTGAGAAAGATAAACATCGTCTGACAATGGGATGAACTGTTTCATTAGATAATGAGTTCCCTATTACTGGAAGTACTCAAGGAAAGGCTGAATGATTATTTGTTAGAGATGCTATTAAAAAGTATCTGCTAAGATCTAAGGTCTCATCCAACTAAAGGACTTGATGGTTCTAAGAGACCCATGTAATCTAACCTCTTGCTTCTACACAGGGTTACACTTAACGGATACTGAGCCTATAAGTGGGCTTGTCTTATTTTGAAGATGTTTAGGTAAGGGGATTCTATAATGGAATTTTATAGCTCATTCAAGATTTTTATTAATGATAATAATACCTTACATTTGTATTCTTTGACATTTGGAAAGTGATTTTTACATAATCTCATTTGATTGTCACAACAAACCTGGGATAGAGAGAGGGAAGATATTACTCTCCCCACTTTACAGATGAGGAAATAGAGTCTCAGGGAGAGTAAGTGATTTCCCCACTGTCATTTAACTAGTTAAAATCAGCGTTAGGGCTAGAAAACAGATCTCTTGTGGAAAAAGTCAAGGCTTTCTCTACTGAACCATACTCTAGATATTATGAAGGGCATTGTCTTCAACAAAATATTTACCTTCAAAATATTCTCAGTTTCACCAGGTATTGTAATATTTCTCCAGAATTTTTACTTTCCCCTTCTTTATTTTTATATTATTTTGCATAATATGCATCATGTTTTTAACCACTTTGGTATTTGTATCTTTGGTGTTTCTATATCATAATTTTTGATGCACATGACACACATTTCCATCATTGTGATATTAATCTAGGGGTTCACAAAACATCTCTCTTGTCTTTAACCTAAACTTCTCAAAATGCAACTGAGCCAGAAAAATGGGGCCTGGGTCATGGCTTGATACAGAAGTAAGGTGTTAGAACCTCTGAAAGACGTCAGAATGACTCAAATCCTATTTTGATTTTTTTTTTTACAAAGGACAATGATTTTAAGACTGAAAATGAATAAAATAGCTAATAGAGTAATAGGCTAATAGGAAATAAAAAATAAAAATAAAAGAGAATATATATATGTATGTATGATTAGAGAGCATTGAGCTGCCTTCAATGAACTCAAATAACCAAGCTTGCTTGAACTATATTTCATAATACTAAAAGAAGTTGTAGATATGTTTATAAAATCACTCTTAGCAAACCTTGAAAAATCAAAGAAGATGGAAGCATTGCACTACCACAGATTGGGAAATGTTCCAAGTTTCAAAAGGGGAAAGAAGGTAGATTTTTCAAACTATAGGCTATTGATCTTGACTTCAATTCTTGGCAAGATTTTGGAATCCATTACTGGCTTGTGAGAACTTAGGGATAGGTTGATCACTGACAACCAACATAAGTTCATCTGAAATAATGTCAGGCTAACCTAATTTCTTTCTTTTTTTTGACAGTTATTTAAATGGTAGATTAGGTGAAGCCATAGAAATGATAGACCTGGATTTGACAGTGTCTTTTCTGCTAACCTTGGGGACAAGATAGAAAGATGTTAGCTAGATCATATTATAATTAAGTGGGTTTGAAATGGTCTAAAAATATAGACCCAAAGAACGGATGTTAGTGGGTCAGCATCAACCTGGAAGGAGGCCTGATATAGAATTCCTTGAATCTCTGTCCACGGCTCTGTTTTGTCTAGCATACAATGATGTGGTTAGGGGTTGAGTGACATGCTATCAGATTTTTGGATGACATGAAGCTGAGTATAGCTATTATAGTGAATGACAAAATATAAACCCCAAAAGACCTTTACAATCGAGATTGGGGGTCTAAATGTAATAAGATAAAATTTAATAGTGTTAAGTTTAAGTTCCTATTTAGGTTCAAAAACCAATGGCATAAGTATAGAGTGGAGAACACTTGGCTAGATGACAATTTATGTAGAAAAGCCCTGAGAGTTTTAATGAACTGTGAGTCAAAAATGTTACATGTTAGCCTAAAATAGCTAATATAATCATAGGCTATATAGAGAGGCATAGTGTCTAGAAAAAGGGAGGCAATAGTACAGTTCTACTCTGCCTCAATCAGGCCAAATCTGCAGTATTGTGTTCAGTTCTGGGCACCATATTTTCTGAAGGAGTTTGCAAGTTAGAATGTGGACAAAAAGGGGCATTGGGGATCAGCTGAGCAAAATAGAGACATCTAGTTTGGAAAAGATAAAATCTAAGGGAGACTCAGCAGCAATTTTTTGGTGTTTGATGAGATAGAATATATAAAACACTTTCCAAATCTTAAAGAGCTATATTAATTTTAGCTATTATTAGTATTATTAGTATTATTATCTTTCTTGAAAAAGGACTTAGGCTTGTCTTGCTTGGTACTAGAAGGTTAAACTAGGAAAAATACAATGTAAGCTTTTGTAAGTCAGGGACTATTTAAAAAAATTATCCCGAGCACTAAAAAAAGTACTTGGCACATAGTAGGGACTTAATAAGTATTTGTTGAATGAAGTTGCAAAGAATTATCTTTTAGTTCAATATAAGGAAAAGCTTGCCAACAACTAGAGGTATAAAAAAGTGTCATGGGATGCCTTGAGAAATAGTGAGTTTCTTTCGATTTGGGGCTTCATGCAAAGGTTGGATGAACATTTTTCTGGGATGTAATGAAAATTCTTCTTCAGGTACAGCTTAGACTAGATGATCCTTGAGGTCTTTTCAAAGTGAGATTTTATATGAGGGACAGGGTTGCTATTATCATTATGGCATTGAAGAAACTACTACTCATGATCTGGCCTTTAGTTGTGACTCTGTTGGTGATTGTACTCTGGTCTTCACACCCTCAATTCTCTTCACAGTTGATTGCAAGCAGAGTGTGAACTCTTTGGGGGCAACAGAAGGAGCTTGGTTGAGGATGATAAAGATGAGTGAAGGGACTACTCAACTAAATTACCAACAATGAAACTGGTCATGAATTGCAATGAAATAATAATTCAATTCATCAAACAGACAACTATTTACTGAATACCTGCTGAGTGTCCATTACTTTGCTATGCACTGAAAGGGATCTGAAAACAATATAAGACAGTCTCTGGCCTTGAACATTCCAAGTATTTGGTAAACTGACAGATAAGTATACACAGTTAATTAATAATAGCAAGTGTTATATGTAAATTACAAATTAGTGGAACAGACAAGTGCTTAAAGAGGTAAGAGAAAGATTATTTGAGACTAAGGTGGTCAGGAAAAGCTTCAAGCAGATTTAGGAAATTGAATTGGGCCCTAAAGACTGGGTAGGAGTTGAGAAGATGGAGGAGTAGGGAAGAAGGAATTTCAGAGGACAAGAACAACATAAAGATTCAGAGGCAGGAAAATGCAAGGTGTATTGGAGGATGGTGAATAGTCAAAGTCGAGTCAATAAGCAGTTATGAAGTACCTTCCATGTATCAGGCACTGTGCTAAGCAGTGTGGGATACAAGGAAAGGTAAAAAAAAATTAGTCCCCACTCTCAAGAAGCTCATAGTTTAATGAGGGAGACAATAGGCAAACAGCTAGGAACAAACTAGATATATATAGGATAAATTGGAGGTGGTCTCAGAAGGAAGGCACTAAGATTAGGGAGGCCTCAGAGAACTTCTTACAGGAGGTCTCACTTTAGCTGAGACTTGAAGCTAGGGAAGCAGGAGGTGGAGATTAGGAGAAAGTTCCAGGTATGGGGGGAAAAGCTAGTGAAAAAGCTCTGAGTTGGGAGATGGATATGCTTGTACAAGAAACAATAAAGAGGTAGTGTTGCTGGATTGAAGAGTATACAGAGGAGAATAAAGTAGAAGAAAACTGGAAAGTTAGGAAGGGGACAGGTTAGGAAGGGCTTTAAAAGCCAAACAGAGGATTTTATTTTTGATCCTGGAGGTAGCAGGGAACCATTAGAGTTTATTGAATGGGGGTTGTGCATGTGTGCGTGTGTGTGTGTGTTTGTGTGTGTGTGTGTGAGAGAGAGAGAGAGAGGGAGAGAGAGACAGACACACAGACAGACAGACAGACAGAGATAGTCAGACCTGTGCTTTAAGATTTGACAGCTGAGAGGAGAATGGATTGGAATAGAGAGAGTCTTGAGACAGAGAGACCAACTTTATTTATTGCAATAATCCAGGATTGTATAACAGCTTGGATCAGAGTGGTGTTGGTGTCAGAGTAAAGAAGGGAATATATAGGAGAAATATTATGAAGATTGAAATGATAGGACTTGATGACGAGTTGTGTACGGGAGGATGGAGGTAGATGGGGGAGGAGAGAGGAGGTGTAGGTGGGGGTTCACACAGGTTTTGAGTCAGTTTGATTGAAGTGAAGAATTTGCTAAGGAGAGTAGTGTGAGGTAAGGCTGGAAAGATTGGTTAGGATTTTATATTTGATCTCAGAGGAAATGGGGAACCTTTGGAGTTGGTGCTTTTGGAAAATCACTTTGACAGCTGAGTGGAGGATAGACTGGAATGAGGAGAGATCTGAGACAGGCAGACCAGCAGTCTATTGCAATAGTTCAGTTGCGAGATGATAAGGGAGGGACACACTTGTTGGGCTGATGAGTTTGGACTTTATCTTGTATATACAGGACACATTGAAGAATGAGTATCCATGAAGTGTTTTGAGCAAAGGAGTGATTTCTAAAATGGACACCCTCATTGGGATAGATTCTACTGGTCACACAGATCAGAGGATTTAGAACTTGAAGACACTAAGGAGGTCTATCATTTTACAGATGTAGAAACTGAGTCCTAGTGAGGTTAAGTGACTTGCCTAAAGTCAGCTAGGGATCAAGTAGCAGAGAAGAGTTTGAACCCAGGTCCTCTGGCCCTAAACCCAGTACTCTCTGCACTACACTATTTGCCTATTTTTCAGTTCATGACAAGGTTTTCCTGAATGCCATAATCTCATTTTCCATACTATTATTTTAAGTCTTCATGGGTAGACGTGAATACCCAGAGCAAAGTTATGCTCTTGGATAGATATTCTACTTATGGTTAAATAATCATAGTTGAGGTTTTAATAATAATTCTCTCTTTTTGGACAAAAGTTTAAAAAAAAATAATGTTCTCCTTTTTTGGGGGGGGGGATGTTGGGGGAGAAATCCAGATCTGTGATTGGTGCAGCATGCTCACAAGTGAAGGGACTCCCTTTACCAATGTAGACTGGCAATGTCCAGGTCGTTTTTTTTTTTGTTTTGCCTTTTTTTTTTTGGTGAGGCAATCGGGGTTAAATGACTTGCCCAGGGTCACACAGCTAGTAAGTGTCATGTGTCTGAGGCCGGATTTGAACTTAGGTCCTCCTGACTCCAAGGCTGGAGCTTATCTACTGCACCACCTAGCTGCCCCAAGGCAATGGATAGTCTTAAGCAATAGTAATACCATTTATTGCTTTATATGGTATAAATAATACCACTTATGTGCTGTAAGATTTGCTATGTATTTCGTATATGCCATCTTATTTGATCCTCACAGCAATGCTCAGAGGTAATGCTTTTTGTATCACCATTTTACAGATAGGAAACTGGGGCTAAGAGTTTAGGTGATTTGTCCAGGGTCACACAGCTAGTAAACCCTTGAGGCAGGATTTGAATTCAGGCTTTTCAGATTCCAAATTCTGTGTTCAATCCATTACAACACCTAGCTGCCTTGGAAAATTATCTGGGTGCCTGAAAGGTTAAGTGATTTGACGTGTGTCATATTAGGTAGTATATGAGAGGAAGGATTTGAACTTAGATCTCCCTGACTCCAAGGCAGGTTCTGTATATGCTATGCCAAGCAACCTGTATAGGAATGATTCATTACTTTGAGCAAAATAAGGTCCCTATAATGACTCACATTGCTTGGTGTGGCTGCATTGCCGTGCTGAGAAAGACAGCTCTTTTAAGAGATTTTATCTAACGTCTCTTTCATAACTGTACCTGAAAACTTGGCCTCACTGCTTCCTGACAGCTTTCTACATGATCAGATTTATTATTGTACCAGCTGTTGGAATATTTGCTCTTCCACACACCCGTTTCATAGAACCATGGAATGGTATATGTCACATTTAATAGCTCCTATTTGTGTGGGGCTTGGAGGTTTATACAGTGCTTTCTTAATAATCCTGTGAAGCTGGTGCTGTTCAAGTATTATTACTCCAATAAACATAGGAAGAAATTGAGGCTCCAAGAGGGTTGGTGACTTGCCCAGGGTCACACAGCTCATAAATGTTAAAGCTGGCTTTCTAACTAAAGTCTTCTGGTTTGAGATCAATGCTCTTTCCACTAGAGCCTCCTCTCTCTTTCCCAATGGTTACTGAAAAAGGAAGTCCCTTCATTTTCTGTTTGACTGACATCCAAACCTTTCATCTAGAACATCCTTGCTTCACTTTACAGGCATGAAGGTCAAAGAAAGTGGAATATGGATGTGAGGTTAGGGATTTTATCTTCAGAAGCCATTAAGTAGATCAAGCTGTTTGGGACTCGATTGGCTATTGTTAACATTTAGAGCGAAATGTTAACAGCTACTAGAATTCTGAGATCACTAGCATTGATGCATCATTTTTCTGAGGGATCTCTTAGGTAATAATTTACCATCTCAGTTTTGATCCTTTGGAGATCATGGTGTTCTATGACTCATGTCTGTATAGCATCACCAAGAGAAGAGTGGTGTTGAAAAGATGGGGTCTTTGTGTATGGGAACAGTTTGGTGTCATTGAGAGCACCACAATTTCCTCACTACAGTCCAGCCAACTTCCCTTCTCCAGTTCAGTTTATTTTTTATCTGCAGTGCTTGTCCAAAATAATATGGACAAGGATGGACTAAGTCAATGGGTGACCTATCCAGCTGTATATTATCAAAGAGGAAATGGGCATTCTTAGCCCACTTTTTTCCTCTCGTCTGTAGATTGCTAGGCACTTCTCATTTAAATGGCAATAGAATAACTTGTCTACATTGAGAAGTCCTTTAAGAGTCTGAAGGGTTAGATGTCACCAATATAATGTTATCTGCAACCTGGAGAATCAGGAGATCACCATTTATAGCAGGGTTTCTGAAACTCAGGTCTTTACACTCCTAGGGATTTGCAGATAGATTTCAGAAGGTCTGTGAAAATTTTATTTTATTTCAATATAATTAGTTGGTTTCATAGTCCTGTATTTAAAATTAAAATTAAAATTTAAAATTAGTTTATTTTGTACATTTAAGACATTATTCTGAGAAGGGGTCCACAGACTTTACTAGATTGTCAAAGAGGTCCATGATGAAAAAAAAAAGATTAAGAACTCATGATCTATAGGAGCATACATTTAGAGCTGGAAGGGCACTCAGATACCAACTAATTCAATCTAACAATTTCATCAATGAGGAAACAGAGACTCAAGGAATTGAAGTGACATATTCAGGGTCACACTTCCATTTGGACTTTGCACAGTGTATTCTTCATGTTGTTGTTTTATGCAAAATTATGTGTGACCCGACAGGCAGCGGAGAGATGCAAGAAGGCAATATCATTGAACCAAATAATGGTTTGCTTAAAAGGAATGGCCTGAAAGACAACAAAGTCATGCATGATTGGAAAGGAGATGGCCTGAACATTGTACTTGTAGCCAAAAAATATTAAAAGACCTTGAGAGAGGCTTGGCATATAGTAGAGTTCATGGCATATAATAGATGCTTAATAAATATTTATTGAATTAAATTGAATTTAGGACATTGGATAGATGCTCTATAGAGGATTTTGGAAGACAAAAACTAACTGCATGAAATGAGTTGTGTGGAAAGGTTGTGATGTACGCCAGTGTAGAGGACAAGGTGTTGACTATAGTAATATAATTAAGATCATTGTGCCTTATATGTATATAGCATTTTTAACTTTTTAAAGCACATTCACATTTATTTTAGCAGGCATTCAGTAAATATTTGTCTGATTGATGGATTGAATGATTATTCTGTTACAATTAAGGCCAGTTTCAATGTTGGTAAATTAGTTTATTTTTTTCTGTGCCCATTCTTTACTGTTTTCAAGCCAGCTCCCCCTGCTACTACCAGAGAACTCACATTCTGCTTGTAAACAACTATGAAAAGAATTGAAGATGTGAAGACCAGGGCACAGTTCATCAACAAAGTTAGAACCAAAGACCAGGTCATGGATGGTAGTTCCTTTGATGCCATGGTGATGACAGCAGGTCTGTCCCTCTTGTAAAATCTCATTTGGAAGGGACCTCAGGGACCATCTTGTCCAACCTGTAACTAAAGAGAAGTTTCTTCTATCACTTCCCAGAAAAATGTTCACCCAGCCTTTTCATGGAGTCCCTGAATGAAGGAGATTCACTATTTCTCAAAGCATTCCATAACACTTTTGTACAAATCTATTCTTGGGGAAGTTTTTCTTTATAGCGAGCTAATGTTTTTCTGCAACTTCCAAAGTAGGTAGAGTAGGCATTGAACAAATTAATATTTAAAATTTGCTAAGGGCCTACTGTGTATGGGGCACTACACTAGGTGTGAATACAAAGATGAAAAGCAGCACATTCCTTGCTCTCATGGAGCTCATCTATGGAAATGTTCTTTTTTTTAAGTACGACTATAAGTATGATACCAGGTAGAATGGGATATCAGCAAAGACATATCCTTTGTTCCCCAATTGATAAATGATCAAAGGATATGAACAGGCAGTTCTCAGATGAAGAAATTAAAGCCATCTATAGTCACATGAAAAAATGCTCTAAATCACTGTTGATTAGAGAAATGCAAATCAAAACAACTCTGAGGTACCACATCACACCTATCAGATTGGCCAACATGACAAAACACAACAATGATAAATGTTGGAGAAGATGTGGGAAAATCGGTGCATTGTTGGTGAGGTTGTGAAATGATCCAATTTTGGAGAGCAATTTGGAACTATGCCTAAAGGGCTATCAAAACGTCCATCAACTATGATAATAATAATAAGTAAATAAAAACTTGATCTGGCATTCAAGGCTATCCTGCTGACTTGCTTACTCTCATCTCTCTTTCTTGCTTTATTTCACGTTATCCAAACCCCTTCCCCTTCCCCCTACACACACTATATTCATGTTTCGGCGCACCTCCCAATGAGACATTCATACAAGCTGAACTCCCTGCCCGAAAGATTCTTTCTTCTATTTCTACATCTTAGAATTTTTGTCTTCCTTCAAGGCTCAGGTTCCTTATCCTCCATAAAGTTTTCCCTAATTCTCCTCTTCATAGTATCCTCTCTCTCCTTAAATTACCTTGTATTTATTCATCTCAGTTAGGTTGCATCTCTCTAGCAAAATGTAAGCTCTTTGAAGACATGGAATGCACCTTTATTATATTTTTTTGTATCCCCAGTATCTAGCAGGATGTAAGTGCTTAAAATTTGTTGGAAAGAATTGGATTAGTGGACAGACTAGGGAATAAAGCTCAAACATCTTAGATCTAAAATCTTTTCATTTTTAATGGCACTATGATGCTTCCCCAGTATTTTGTAAGGCCTAAGCCAGTGATTTTCAATGCTTTAAAGGGTCTGGACACCTTTGTAATAATAAAATATTTCTTGGACACCCCTCACCCCTAAGATAGTAATTGTATTGTCTGTAGACTGAGAAAATACATGAGGACAAAAAGCTACTATTCTAAGTGGATATGCAGGGTTTTTTTTTCATGAGGCAATCGGGGTTAAGTGACTTGCCCAGAGTTATACAGCTAGTGAGTATTATGTGTCTGAGTCCGCATTTGAACTCAGGTCCTCCTGACTCCAGGGTTGGTGCTCTATCCACTGCGCCACCTAGCTCCTGGATATGTAGTTTCTGAATCACAACAACATCTCTCTCTATATGTATATGTATATGTTTACATACATATTAAAACAGTAATACATGTATCTAGGTTAAGTATTACGGACTCACAACCTGGTAATAACTCTAAGGGCCTGCACCTCCAGGGCCCAGGGCCCATGGCCCATTGAGAGCTATTAGTCTATGGCATAAGAGTAGAGTTTTAGAAACACATTTAATCAAAAATCAATCCTTTTCAAATCTGAGGGAGCTTTCATGTATGAATGCTAAACCCTTAGTAAAGATTAGTAAAGAGCTGGAGCTCAAGTCGAAGGATCTGGATTCAAATGTCTACTGTTTAATCATTTAATGTTTCTAGGTCTTAGTTTCCTCCTCTGTAAAGTAAACAGGTTGAACCAGATGACTTCTAAGGGTGTAAATCTATGATCCCCAAAGTAAGAAATTATTTTATTTAGAAAGTCAATTATTTACCTAGTTCCTATGGAATGAGGTGCCTTGAACAGTGTTTTTGATAATTGAGGAGTTCCTACCTAAATGCAAACCCTTGGATTCATGAATCATGTAATCTAACCTGTTATGGATCTAGAACTACACGAAGAAGTAGGTGAGGCAGTGAGGAATGAAAGCTTCATCCGTATTGATTGTGTCTTTTTGGGTAAACTAGAGTTTTTTTCTCTCATCACTGAAGACTCGAAGGCTGCGTCTCAGCAATGCCAAGCATCTGGGTGAAAATTGAAGCATGTCGTGCGCTCCTCCAGATGTTTTCCAAATATTCCAGATGACCAACTACATGTTTCACTTCCCATCTGGATGTTTGGGTTCCAAGTAGATAAAGAATGTTTCTTTGTCAATCAAATCTATAAAAACACACATTAACTAAAATACTGATGGGTGGACAATGAGTCCAGATAAATGCTTGAGGAGTAGCCAGTGCCTAGGTGCAAATGGGCTAAAACAACAACAATAAACAACAAAACAAACCAAACAAACAAACCCAATCCTCAGTTATTGAGATATCTTCAAATTGAAAACAATCCTTACAATGTGGAATACAGGATTTTTTTTTCAAGTTTCATCCACACGTTTGGGGTAGTGTAGCTCACTGTCTGAGTCTCCATTGGCAGAGTGAAGCACAGAGCTGAGTGGTTATGTAGTGAACTGAACAGCAGCCTATCTATAGGCAGTCAGTCTGGATTGCCTGAGCAAGAAAAAAAGGAAAAAAAAAGAAGAAAAGGGGAAAAAAAAGGAAGGCTTCTTGTTAGTTGCAGGCATTTTGACTTGAAATATCTGAATGGCCCACCCCGTGCCACAGGGCCAGAGCGACCTGGAAGTCAAAAGGCCTAATTCATGGAAAATGACGGCTTCTGATTTTCCCTCAGTCACTGGTTTGAGCTCAGGGTTGATGATTTCTCATCATTCTTCTTAATCACTGTTTTTGGCATACAGTGACAGGTCAAGCAAGATCAAGTGAGAGCTACCATGAAGGAAGAACAAGGACAGAGAAGAGTTGGAGGGCATTTTTTTTTCTGGCAAATTTGAATGCTTGGGGAGGGGCAAAAGAAGAAAAAGTTAATGTTAAAGGAACCTTGAAAGTTTGATTTGCATGGTGGGGGTGAAAAAGGGGTGCTAAGGAGAATATCCCTTATGGACAAAAAGGGGTCATTTAAAAATCTTCAAATTCTGAATAAAAAGCCCCTTCATGTGTTATTGTTTCAAATAATAGAGGAGCTTGAGTATCTGTTGTCAAAAAAGTAGAGGAAGAAAATGATTAATTAAAAGAAAAAAAAGATATGTGAGCATGTGGAGACTGAACTGCACACAAATAAATACTGCTGGGTTTCCAGAATGTTTGTTTTCATGCAAAGACATTCGGGCAGAGGAAAATAATTCTTAATTAAGTTTCTATCAACCTACTAAACCTTCCTGATTGGAATGTTTTACACAAAACATGAATGCCTTGCCCCAGTTAGAGCAGCCCAGTCTACTAGAGTGGCAAAGTGGCTTGCAGCACTCTTCCTTTAATATGGGGAGGAGAAAAAAAAAAAGAAACAGAGAGAGAGAGAGAGATGAACTTTTTTTCTCCCCACCTATTCATTTTTCAGTTTTGTGATTTCTTTATATCATCTTTCAAGGCCACTTACCACTTCAACTACTATAGCGAAAATGTCAAGCAAAGGGCACTTTGCAGCTTGCAACATCTGCATCAGGTTGTGAAATCCTAACAATGCAACAAGAGAGAGCTGTGTAAAATGCCTGCCGTGGATGTTGTTGCATAATTTGCTGTGATAAATAGCTTGGACAAATGCTAATCAAAATTTCATTTTGGTTCTACCTTATTTGGCAAGACGAATGCATGACATGGCCGGAGGAGCCGGGTTTTGTTAATTTGCAGATGTATTTTCTCTCTCCTCTCTGCCCATGTTTGCAGCAGCCCATGAGTTTTCCCCTCAGCCCTGTTCTTTCACCTGCATCGACATCTCTATAGTCCCATGCACATACAGGAGGCATGTCCATGGGGGGAACAGGGCTATGGACTACACACATGCGGTAAATTTACATTCCAGAAACCAAAAGTGATTTAAAAGATTTGAAGACAGCCATGATGACAGTGTCTATTACTGTTCTCTTCGCAAGCCCCTCTCTTGAGACAGACTGGTGAAAGTATGCAGTTTATTAGCTTGGGAAACAACAGGGAATCCTTATTTATTTTGCATTTAGTCTATGCATTGGGTTAAGAAGGCGTGCTGATGGTGGTGGTAGTGGTATTGAGTTGGAGGGGGAGCAGAGAGAGGATGCAGGAAACTGACTGGAAATGGAGTTTGAAGAATCATTATCAATACCATTCTTTGGTTGGTGAATTTCCTAAACAGATTTGCTAGGATGATGTCACCCCATCTTATGCACTGACCTTACTGTGTTGGAGTGAAAAGATGAATATTTTCACCCATGTGAATCGGGGAACCAGTGAATAAGGATTTATAAGCCAAGACCACCACATAAAGGCTCGGGGCTCGACTGCCTACTGTTTTCCTTCCTCCATGGGAAGAGAGCTACTGAAACCATCTGAAGGCCCCAAATGAAAGGCCTCATTTACTTACACCTTCCTCAATCAGGCAGAGGTCATTTTTACATGTCCCTGACACAGATCGCTATGTATGGAAAGTATTAAAGTTGGAGGTGTTGCCTGGATGCAAGATTTCTGGGATCGGAATGGCCTGTTCTGCCTCCCAGGTCTTAACCTTTCAGAGTTAGACAGACAACCAGGCAAGTAGGAAATCGAAACAAGCTATGTTTAGCTGAATTTTACATACCATAATCTCTTTACCATGGTCAAGCAAAGCAGGAATTCTCAAGATGATCTGTTCTGGTACAAATCCATTCCAGAACAAGTGATTTACAACTTAGCACCATTCCCTCCTTTTCCCTGAGAGTGAAGTTAAATGACCCAGGAATAATATTGCTATGGTCTAGGACTAGCTAGAAGGGTGAGCTAAAGGGTGGTCTCAGGCATTGGCTTTCAACCGAGGAAACTCAAGCTCAGACGCTGCTCCCAAACCATAGTAAGGGTCAAGTACCATTCCTATTTTAAGAGGTTGACAATGTATTGAGTTATGAGGTCTGAGAGGGAAGCATTGAGTCTGCTCCGTCGTGTCTCAGGTCGGCCTTCCCTTATCTCTTCCCAACTCTTATGTTTTGACTCTTAAATAAAACCAGGTCAGTGATGTGTCTTTTGTTCTGTTGGCTCTACTTTTCTTGCCTGCTCCTTTCACGGCAATAGGCCCAATAACCAGGATGGCTGGTCCAGGTTACTGTTTCCTTCTTGTCTCTTATTTGCTCTAAAAAGATATCAAGTTATTAGTGGTCGGGGGGGGGGGTAGGGAAGGTTGTGGGAAGAAAAGAGAAGAGTTAGAAATCCCCAAGGCACCCCCTCCACCTCAGTCAACCTTGAAGTTAATATAAGCTCCCTAAAATATTTCGACAGTACCCAAAAACATTTGACAGAGCTATAAATAGAAAAAAATAAGATGTTGAAATTATTTTAAGACAGATGCCTTTTTAAACTGTATTAAGAACACCTATCAAGGCTCCTAGTTGCACAGTTCCTCAAACAGGAGGTATTTTATCTTCACAACATCTGGAGCTGTCAAAGAGGTAATGCTGTAGACCTTGCCAGATGCAGGCACTCCATACATAAAAGTGCACTAACAAATCATGCCCTTAATAGCACTACAACACAAGTGTTTCTTATACATCCATGAAGAAAACTAGGGCTCTGGCACAGGGAAGACTCACTGTCCTTCTTCCAAATCCCTTCCCCAAATCACCTTCCTTGCAATTGCAATTTTTGAAGAAGAAGCTAACTGCAAGCAAGTTTATTTTCTTGGCTTATTGGACGTGATTGACAAGAAAACCTTTTTTTCTCTTTAGGGTGGAAAAAAAAACCCAAAAAACTCCTGCCCTGTAAATCAGTGTGCTTGACATATCTGGGTAAATTCATATCTTTGATCAAAAGGATCACTGCTTAGTCTCTTTGGATTTTCTACCTGCCCTATTGTGGAAATATTGTGGAGTAAGGTGGGGTGTGGGGAGGGGAGCCATTTGTTTTTTGAAGGGGGCTTATGTGCATTATTTTATATTGCTGAAGATTTTATAAAACTGCAGTATAACCATTGTCAAGCCCATAGCAATTGAAAAAAAAGAAAGAAAGAAAACTCAGACTGGTTCTGAACAGGTGTTACACGTGCAACCACTGGATCTTCCTGATTTTTTTAAAAAAAGCTTCGATTTAAACAAAAGTTGAAAGTTATTTTTAAATCTTTTCAGGGAAAGTAACCAAATGTTCTCATAAAAAAAAGTTTGGTTCAGATGATCAACTGGATTTTTATCTTCATATGAAGGTGCTACAGGAGAAATAATAATTTTAGAATACTAGCATGAAAGAGCTTAGTTAGAACTTCAAACAACTTTCTTATGGCTAACAATAACAATACTACATTTACTTGAGTTAAACTGTTTTAGAATACAATAGTAAGGGTTTGTAGCAGTGGCGACAGAAAGAAAACATCCGTTTATATCCTTAGGAGCTGATAGCCACCCTATCTTCTGTCAGCATAATAAGGCAGAGAAAACCTGCGTGGGGTGAGGGAAAAGCTGGTGCTGGAATAAAATTTCATTTGTTGTGTGGTTTTTGCATTGGAAAATCGGGGCATATTTCTATGCCTTGGTCCCCTACAATATATTCTTCCTAACTTAATTTTCCTATAGACTGTAAGGTCATCCCATGAAACCTCAACAATGTGCCGTGCCTGGCCTATATTTCCACTGAGGAAACAGTGGCTGGGCACGGCTGGCAAGGGATTAGCCCTGGGGTCAAATACTTAAACATCTGGCTTTTCCATGAACCCAGATCTCACTTTGGACACTTCTGTTTCAGAAGGAAGCTGAGGCCGCTGATGAGGTTTACGGGACATTCTTGCTGGAGTTTTCTCCTTTATCCCCCACTGGTTCTCAGGGAAGTACACCCGAGTTGAAACAAGGAGCTGTGACTTCTACCACCCTGTGGTAACTTTATGCCATGACATACGCTCACTGGAATGGGGTCTTCTTGGCCACTCTCTGGAGTTAAATCCTGGGAGGTAGCTTTGTTTTCAAGGCCTTCGGAATCATCTTTATTGATTCTGGTCCCATTGTTGGTGCTGGGCATCTCCAGGTGCAGGAAATTGGGAGGATCCCTGATATATTTTTAAAAACAACCAAAAATTGTTATGGCATCTCTGATACCCTAAAGAGAACACAAAGTTGTCATTTTTTATTTGGGGAAAGTCCAGGGAAAACTGACTGAAAGCGTCATCAATGAAATGGGTTTCTGAGGCTCCTCTTAAATAATTGGAAAAAGAAGTGGGGGAGGCATTCTATCAAAACAGCAATACTGGGGTGTGTATCACACTGAAGGCCCACAAACAAGATGCTTAGGCCCAATTTAAAATGGAAGGTGGTCTGTACTGATGGAGTCACAGAAAACATCCCTGCTATTTGATTTTTTCCTCAGCCTGCACATTTTCCCAAATGTTCTCCTGTAGCCCCCAATTTTATACATAGCAGATGGCCTTCAAACAAATCAAGGAGCAGAAGCTACAAAAGAAAAAAAAGACAGAGAAACTCATATATTTCTTCAAACGATAAGATGAACTGCAGATGTTTGCTGAAGGGAGATGCTGATGCCGACAGCTTAAGAAACAGCTTAAAGAAGAGTCCACTTATGTTGAACGTTGGACAACCACAGTAGCTGTCAAGGTGTGATTTATGGGGGGTTGTTTTCAAGATTTTATGTCACTAGAGGAATTGAAATTAAATTGCTCTCCCTTTCCTTCCCCACAACAAATATAATCATTCATTTATGTTTATTATGAGGTCTGAAAAACCAAGCAAACCTCATACTACCTTTCAGTCAAGTTCCGTTTTTGAGGGTGAACAAAGATATTCAGGCATCATTCCACAGGTCGATCAATCTTCCCTCATTTCTGACCAACAAACCTTCTTGCTTCTGGACTTTGCTGCACATGGTTCTCAGGCTTTGCAGTTCTTATCTGACACCTGCAGCCAAATTAATCTCAAGTTAAGCTTGACAAAGTTCCTAAAAGAGAAACAGTTGTGTGTTTCAGAACCCGAATGTATATAGAAAACAGCTGCTTTAAAGGTAGTTTGAAAGAGATGCAGAAGAAAATAATCATTACAAAGCATTTTAAAATGAACTTCAAGGCTATATTGTTGAGGGCCAACTGAGACCTGTAATTAACACGATGGTACCCTAGTCAGTTTCAGTGCTTCTACTAAGACCTCCATTTCCAGGGCTTGTTGTGACTTGGACATAAATATTTATTACAAGCTGAAACCGGGGGTGTAAGACCTTCCTCAGGGATTGCATTCTCATCTTTCCTGCCCCTTCCTCCCCAAGGCTGAGTGTAAAGTTAAAGAATGGGATCTATTCCAGACACACACACACACACACACACACACACACACACAGAGGTACCCACGTACACACATACGCACGTTCAGACAAGCATGTGCACACAAGGCCTGTCCCAAGCTAGGGGTATGTGGGGCGGGCACCAGTCAACAGCAGACTGTGGAGTTATCTGGAGAAGCAGCAGGATGAAATCCAAGTTATCTGGCTCCTAGACAGAAATGTGTGAAGCCTTTGAAGTAACCACATCTCAGGTGGAAGCCCCTTAGAGCTGCTCGGGGGAGGAAGCCATCCGTTTTCCAAACGTAAGGGGTCTCTCTTGGCTCCTGAAGAAGGGCTTGGAGGGAAAATTCCTCAGAAGCATTGTGTTTCCATTCAAACTGAAGGCTCTGAAAAGTGATTATCCAAAGTATGGGAGAGCAGCTGTTCTCCATATCTTCTGAGGTCAAAGAAGGCATGTACTTATGCTACAGCATGAGGGATTTAGGTGAGAGATATGTAGGAGGTTTGGGATGTTTGATCTTGGGCATTTTTTTTAAGATTTTACTTTCCTTATCTGTAAAATGGGGATAATAATATGTGTTTAACCACCAGGTGGCATTGATAGCTATTTATCTAATCATGTTTAGCAAAAGGGAAACTGGGTGCTAGTGAGTCCCCTGCTCACCCTAGTGGTATGCACTTGCTTGCCCTAATAGAAATATAAGTTTTGTTAAATAATTGCTGTTTGTGGTTTCTAAGAGGATAATCACCTTTCCATTTTTAAGTTCCCCCTCTTCCTGAAGGGCAGCCTTGAATATTGTCAAGAGGTATGTAGAATCACAGATTTACCCAATCAGAAGTTAGCCCCTTGAACCTCCAGAAAACCCCACTTCCTTCTTTAAACTTGGTGTAACTCAAAGAGCCCTACTCACAAGACCTTGGAATAATGATGTTGGTTTGCTCTATATAGAAGCAAATACATATGTTTGAATACTATATAATAGCAATTCGTACACTTATGGAATTTATACAAATACATAAACAGTACATAATAGCTAGCATGAATAAAATTTTAAAAGAAATCTACCAGGTTGTTCTCCTAAACCTGGAAGTTCTTCAAATGTAGTATATCTGGAGTCTGGAATTCTGGAAGATACACAGCCTAAAGGTGTTTGGTTTCCTGTGGCTGTGTTCCCTTTCACCAGGCATGAGAGTACAAACAAGAGTTTCCATGGCAGATGGAGCTCATAATTTCAGAAGGTCAGGCTAAAGCTAAACATATATACATTTTGGAGAAACTCTGGACCTAGATTTCACAACATAGGGAATGGACTTGGGATCCAGAACTTGGGAGAAGAGCAAAGCTTCCATTGCAGGTAATATTCTTGGTCTTGGCTTACTTATTCTGGCAGGAACCTTTATTCTTGTCCCACCATAGGTAACCTCTCATTGAACAGGCTGAGTGGCCTCATCGGCTTCTCTCTCTGACCTTGAAATCTTTAAGTGGTACCCCATGACTACAGTTGCATTTCTTTTTTCACTTCATGTCAGTAACCCCCACCACCCTCATGATGGAGCCTGCTCATATTGACTTACTTAGGAGAGCTGATTGTTAAAATTTCAATGTGAGCATTTACCCTCAAAAATCAGCAAATGCTACAAATAAGGACTCGATTTATCGTTTGTATAGGCATAAGAGAGTGATGGGGACATGTTAATAATGCAGATTAAATTTAAAAGATGTTATGTATTCATTTCCCCCCCAGCACTGCCCTGATTATTGTGTGCTCTGTATACCATAAAACCTATATGAATGTCAGGTAAGTGCTGGACAAATGTTAGCCATTATTACTGTTGATGACTCAAATGACTATGTAGTTAACTTTTGCTAATTATTTGCAGAAATGTAGGTAGGCAAGCAAATTTGTGAGAAATCCAAAATAAAAATTTATCAGTTTATGAAGTACCTTAAGACCTACAAATGAGATATATTATATTATTGGAAATAAAATGATGAGTTAATTTGAGAACCCTCTATTTGACTTTGGAAAGTGATTTATGATTATAATCATCCTTGGAAGTGTCTGAAGTTTTATAGTGTTCATGTAAAAAAATAACAAAGTCATATTGTAAAGATTTGACTCAAGAGTAGTTGAGGAATTGTCCATTTTCTTCATCCTCTTTTTTCCCTTCTCCCTTTCTCTTTCTCTGCTCAACTGATCCTTTCAATTCCCTAGCTGGGAACAGAGCATCACCTCTCAGATTAATGCATGGTTTTCCCTCTTTGTACCCTTCTTTGAAGCTTGGGAGATTAAATGTTTAACTTTCTCTGCCTTCAAAGTAGAGAAAGGGATGTTAAATATATTTATAAAAAAAGGAAATAATTAGAATAGGTGCTTAGTGCTAATAAAGTTTAATTAAAGTCAAAACTTCCACATAATTCACCTAGAAGTCTCAAGCAAATGCTAAGGGGAGGGCACTTGGAAGGCTTAGGGGGCAGCACTTTCTACAAATTAGCTCCATAGGGAGTCATGTAATGCTAATGAAACTAAGGTTAGGAGCTCCATGGCCAAACGCTATCCTTTGGCCATATTTTGCTCTTACCCTAGGCAGCAAGCAGGTAAACATGATAGGTTAGTTACAAAGGAGAGGGTGTATACAGCTTGGTGAAAAGTTCATAACTGGACAAGGAGCACTGTGGTCCTCAAGATGAACGATGATGCTTTACTCTCATTGGAAGGACAACCTAACTGTCCAGTAAGATAGATTGAGTCAATGGAGGTGAAGTTAAGTTTCAGCTTAAATATAGACAAATAAACATAACACTTATCCACTCTAAAGTATTTGCTGCCAATGAATACTGCATCTACCTGAGATAAAGATAACGAATCAGTCAAATCAGATTGTTCAGTACCACCACCACCCCACCCCCATACAGCAAATTTGGCTGACTTGATTTGCAATCATCTGTGAAGAATCAGAAGCTATTTCTAGACACCTAGGGGAAAGCTATAGCAAGCAAATAAATAAAAGACATGGACTTTAGAGTGACCATTGGTTAGAACTAGAAGGTATATTAGAGAGGGTAAATATTTGTGGCTAGATAGATACATCAATAGATAATAGGTAGCTATACAGGTGAGTAGATAAATGATAGATATGTAGGTGCCTGGCACATAGTAGGTACTTAATAAATGTTTATTGACTGAAAGATAGACGGATAGATAGGTACATAGGTAGGTAGATAGATAAATAGATAAGCAGGTAGTTAGTTGATAGATGAAGAGATAAAAGATAGATAATGGGTAGATCAATAGGTGGTTAGAAAGATAGGTAGATGATAGGTAGTAGATAGGTCAATAGGTAGGGAGAGAGAGAGAGTAGGACAGAGAGCGGAGGGATAGAGAGAGAGATAAGTAGATGGGTAGGTAGGTAAATAGATGATAGATATATAGGTAAATAGGTTCCTGCCACATGGTAGGTGCTTAATAAATGTTTATTGATTGAAAGACAGGTAGATTAGTAGATAGATAGATAGATGGATAGATGGATATAGATTACATATGTCTTGGTCTGCAGATGAGGAACTGATGCCCAGACCTGAGAGAGGAAATGATAGACTCAAAGGCATCCAGCTATTTAGCACAGAGGTAGAAATAGAATGTGGATGACCTGATTCCCTGTCCATAACTCTTTCCATTTGGGACTACTGTAGACTGTAAAGAGTAAGGAGTGATAAGGTCAGTGTGCCAGCAAGACCCTTGTCCTTTAACAGCTCTCTCATCAGCTCTCATTTATCCACAATGTGAATTTTCCATAATAAAAGTATAATCATATAGCTATTTCTTTTCTCCCCTTCCTTCTCCCCAGCATGCATTTTTAGGTTATCACTCCCATATGTCAATACATGCTCAGGGAATACCAATTTCTTAACATATGTTTGAGAAAAAAATAATTAAGATCTGCTGAGAGAAAAACAACAAAAAAGTAATGATTTTCAAGGATAAATAGAAATTATTTGGGATGAACCAAGTCCACTATTTTCTTCCATTAGCAGGAAGCTAGGTGGTCCAGTAGATAAGAGCCCTAGATTTGGAGTCAGAAAGACCTGGTCTCAAATACTCTTACCTGTGTGACCCTGAGCAAATCACTTAACCTCTGCCTGCCTCAGTTTCCTCAACTGTAAAATAAAGAAAATAATAGTATCTACTTTCCAGTGTTGTGAAGATAAAATGAGATCATATTTATAAAGTGCTTAGAACAGAGCACAGTGCCTGACACACAGTAAGTGCTTAATAAATGCTTGTTAAATTTTTTTTAAACCAGCATAGATAAATTGAGTTGGTTGCATGTATTTTTATTGTTCAGTCATGTCCTACTCTTCATGACTCCATTGGGTTTTCTTGGCAAAGATACAGGAGTGGGTTGCCATTTCCTTCTCCTGCTCATTTTACAGATGAGGAAACTGAGGCAAACAGTGTTAAGTGACTTGCCCATAGTCACACAGCTGGTTAAGTGTCTGAGGTCAGATTTGACCTCATGAAGATGAGTCTTCTTGACTCCAGGCCCGGCACTCTACCCATTGCGCCACCTAGCTGCCCAATAGTTGCATGCATACTATTACACATATATAATATATGCCTACCATGTTATGTCTATACACACATACATACATACACACATATATACATATATGTATATATATGTAAATCTCAAACCTCCTTTCAACTTATGTTTTATTTTGAAGCCAGATGATGGCTAACTTTGTTTAGCTATATAACTCAGTTTAATTATGATTGTTTTTCCTTTTCTCTACCAAATTCCTACCCTCAGTGACATGGTGTGACCTTTTAAAAAAAATCTTGTTATTCTAAGTTCTATAGACACCAATGAGCATGAACACTTCTATATACAAAGAACAAGAACAGAGGGATCTCATATGAAATTGCTAATCTCTATCATGGACAACTAATTTAAAATAAAACATATACACATGCACACATACACATGTATGTGTACAAGCATATGTGTATATATGTAAATATATACCTATATGCATACATGTATGTGTTACATTCAACATGTTGGTTCCAGATCTGTCCTGCTTGTCTGTCTCCCACTGAATTTCTTTCTCTTTTCTTCTGTATATCAAAAAAAAATTAATGGTCTCTCTCTTTTTCTTTTTGAATCTCTATTCCCAATGATGCTCTCCTCTTCCCCCTTCCTCCAAATCCCTCTCTTGTAACAAGTAATCATAGATTTAAAAAAAAAAAACTTTGCATTGATCATGTCCAAAAATGTGTACCTCTTTCTGTACCTCTAATCTATCACCTCTTTGTCAGTAGATGGAAGCATGTGTCACCTTCTGGAACCATCACTGGTTATCATATTGATCAGAGTTCTTAAGTCTTAAGAAGTTGGTTTCTTCACAATAATATAATTGTTATATGATTTGTTCTCCTGGTTTCCTCATTTCCCTCTGCAATATTTCATATAAGTTTTTCAATGTTTTTTCTGAAATTGTGTTTTTTTCACTTCTTACTTTGCCATGATATTCCATGACATTCACATATCTTAATTTATCCCTTCCCAAATGATGATCAATCAATTTGTTTCTAGTTCTTTGCTATAACAAAAGGGGCTGCTATAAATATTTTGGGGTATATGGGTTGTTTCTCACTTTAGGGTATATGTCCTAATAGTGGTATTGCTGGGTCAAAGGGTGTTCACAGTTTAGAAAATTTTGGACATGGTTCAAATTGCTTTGAAGAATGGCTATATCAATTCACTGCTCTTTTTTTAAATTTAAATTTAATTTATTTTTAGTTTTCAACATTCACTTCCATAAGATTTTGAGTTTTAAATTTTCTTCCCTGCCCACTTCTCCCCCCCCATGGTGTACAAATCTATATATGCTCTAAATATACATTTATGTTAAGCATATTTTCCCATTAGTCATGATGTAAAATACAATGAGAAGTAATAAGAGGGAGCATGAGAATGAAGAAATAAAACAAAACAACAAAGGAAAAGGAGAGCAAATAGTATGCTCCCATCTGCATTCAGACTCCATATTTCTTTCTCTGGGTATGGCTAGCAATTTCCATCATGAATCTTTTGGAACTATCTTATATTCTTGTGTTGTTGTGAAGGGTCAAGTCTATCAAACTTAGTCATCCCATAATGTGACTATTATTGTGTACAATGTTTTCCTGGTTCTGTTTATTTCTCTCTGCATCAATTCATGTAGATCTTTCCAATTTGTTTTTGAAGTCTGCCTGCTCATCATTTCTTATAGCACGATAGTATTCCATTACATTCATATACCACAACTTGTTCAGCCATTCCCCAATTGATAGACATCCTCTCAATTTCCAATTCTTTGTCACCACAAAAAGAGTTGCTATAAATATTTTCGTACATGTGGGTCCTTTTCCCATTTTTATGATCTCTTGGGGATACAGACCAAGAAGTGTTATTGCTGGGTCAAAGGGTATGCACAGTTTTATAGTTCTTTGGGCATAGTTTCAAATTGCTCTCCAAAATGGTTGGATTATTTCACAACTCCACCAACAATGTATTAGTGTTCCAATTTTCCCACATATTCTCCAACATTTATCATTGTCCTGTTTTGTCATGTTAGCCAATCTGATAGGTGTGATGTGGTACCTCACAGTCATTTTGATTTGCATTTCTCTAATCAATAGTGATTTAGAACATTTTTTTCATATGACTACATATAGCTTTAGTTTCTTCCTCTGAGAACTGTCTGTTCATATCCTTTGACTATTTATCAATAAATTTGACTCAGCTCTCTATATATTTTAGAAATGAGGCCTTCATCAGAGACACTGTTGTAAAAATTCTTTCTCAGTTTTCTTGTTCCTTCCTAATCTTGGATGCATTGGCTTTATTTGTGCAAAAACTTTTCAATTTAATGTGATCAAAATTGTCCATTTTTGCATTTTTTAATGTTCTCTATCTCTTGTTTGGTCATAAATTCTTCCCTTCTCCATAGATCTGAAAGGTAAACTATTCTTGGTAGGACTCTTTCTTCACTTATTTTTCCAAATAGTTAATATAATATTGGAATTGTTCTTTAAATGTTTTATAGAATCCACTTGTAAACTGTCTGGCCCTGGAGATTTTTTCTTAGGGAGTTCATTGATGGTTTGTTCAATTTCTTTTTCTGAAATGGGGTTAAGTATTTTATTTCCTTTTATGTTAATCTGGGCAATGTATATTTTTGTAAACATTCATCCATTTCACTAAGATTGTCAAATATATTGTCGTACAGTTGGGCAAAATAGCTTCTAATTATTGTTTTGATTTCCTCTTCATTGGTGGTGAATTCACCCTTTTCATTTTTGATGCTTGTAATTTGATTTTCTTCTTTCTTTTTCTTTTAATCAACTTAACCAAAGGGTTTATCTGTTGTATTGTGTTTTTGTTTGTTTGTTTGTTTTTTATAAGACCAGCTCTTGGTTTTATTTATTAGTTTAATAGTTTTCTTAATTTCAATTTTCTTAGTTTCTCCTTTGGTCTTCAGAATTTCTAATCTGGTATTCAATTGGGGATTTTCAATTTGTTCTTTTTCTAGCTTTTTTTAGTTGCATGCCCAATTCATTGATCTCTTCTTGGGAAACTGTTACTATTATTTTCCTCATTTTATAGTTGGGGTAACTGAGACAAATGGAGCTAAGTGATTTGCCCAAGGACACACATCTAGTAAATGACTGAGACTAGATTTGAACTCAGATCTTCCTGACTCCAAGTCCAGCATTCTATCCACTACATCATCTAGTTTTCTCTGGGATGGACTAGACGGCCTTTAAAGTCTCTTCCAGCTTTAGATTTTATAACCTGTTTGAAATCTGTTTTCAAAATCCCTTACTTGGAGGTGAATTCAAGATGGCTGAGTAAAGATAGGGACTCTCATGAGCTTTCACTCAAACCCCTCCAAATACCTTTAAAAATGACTCTAAATAAATTCTAGAGCATCAGGACCCATAAAAAGACAGAGTGAAACAAATTTCCAGCCCAAGACAACCTGGGTGGTTGGCAGGAAACGATTGTGCCAGGGTGAGAGAGGAGCGCAGTCCAGCGCAGGCCATGTAGACCAGGCTCCAGCAAAGCCGCAGCAGGCCTTTGGGCGACTGAATCACTGGCAGCAGTGGCAGTTTCCAGACCTCTTGGCCCACAGACCCCAAAGACAACTTGGAAAGTCAGCAGGAAGGGTCTGTGGCACCTATGTGAGAGGGGAGCACTGTCCAACAGAGGCTTCACCAGCACAGCCAGGCCCCAGCAATCCTGGAGCAGGCCTTGGGAGTGACTGTATCAGCAGTGGCAGTGGCTACTTCTGAAGCTTTCAGCTCACAGATGGTAAGGGGGTTGAACAACTGGTCAGATGGAGATTACAGGGATCTCTTTGCAAGCACTGAGGCAGGATTCTGTTGCTTTGCCCATACCTGGACCCAGGTTCCAGTCCTGGATGGCAGTCTCAGGGAGAGGAGGAGCACTGGCAGGAATGGAGAGGGGACCCTTCTCACAGTTCCAGGGCAGAAAAGAGGACTTGAAGTCACTCACAGACCAGAGCATATGTCAGCAGAGTACTAAACACATCTCTTATTAGATCATAACTCCTTAGAAGAATTGAAAACTTACAGGTCCCTAGAGTATCTCTGTAAACAGCTATACAAAACCCCTGAAGCTTGGGACAGTGCACCCTCCACACTGGAAGCAGAGCCCTACAAAGAGTTAAAAAGTCAAGAAATAAGTTGGAAAAATGAGCAAACAGAAAAAAAAAATCTCTGACTGTAGAAAGTTATTATGGTTACAAGGAAGATCAAAACACACACTCAGAAGGAAATAGCAAAGTCAAAGTTCCAATATCCAAAGCCTCCAAGAAAAAGGCCTTACTTATTACAATTTTTCTTGCATGTCAGTAAAGTGTGTATTTAATATTTGTGTTTTTATATACATTTGTTTGTGAGTGTTCTGTGCCTTGGGACTTGGTTAATTGCGTGTGTGTGTGTGTGTGTGTGTGTGTGTGTGTGTTTATAGGGCAGCTAGATAGCACAGTGAATAGAGCTCTGCGCCTGGAGTCAGGAAGAACTGAGTTCAAATCTGGCCTCAGAGACTTACTAGCTGTGTGACCCTGGGCAAGTTATTTAACGCTGTTAGTCCCTGTTTCCTCATTTGTAAAAAATGAGCTGGAGAAGGAAATGGCAAAGTACTTCAGTATCTTTGCCAATAAAACCCCAAAAGGGGTCATGGAGGGTCAGAAACAACTGAAAAATGACTAAACAAGAGCAATATATATGTACATATATGTATATATATGTATGTATGTATATGTGTGTTATATGTATATATCTCTATATGTGTGTGTATATACACCCACACACCTTTCTATTCCATTCAGCAACCATAAAAATCATCATATCTAACTTTTCTATAATTTTATTCAGGTTCTTAACTTCTTTCTTGATGGCCTTTTTGCTAGATTGGTGTAAATTTGAAAGGAGTCCAAGAACGTCTTCAATACTTGCAATTTTTTCTTAAGGACATTAATGAACTGCTGGTGCAGTAGTGAATTGGTCCAACCATTCTGGAGAACAATTCAGAACTAGGCCCAAAGGGCTATAAAACTGTCTATACCCTTTGACCCAGCAATAACACTGTGGTATCCTGAAGAGATCAAAGGAAAAGGAAAAGGACCTATATGTACAAAAATATTTACTGCAGCTCTTTTTTTGTGATGGCAAAGAATTGCAAATAGAAGGGATACTCATCAGTTGATTGCAGTATATGATTGTGATAGAGTACTATTGTGCTATACGAAATGACAGGGGGCCTGTTTCAGAAAAACACATCAAGACCTATATAAACTGATGCAAAGTGAAATGAGAAGAAATCAAGATCATTGTGCACAGTAACAGTAATGTTGTAATGATGATCAACTGTGAAAGATTTGGCTACGCTGATCAGTACAATGATCTAAGAAAATTCCCAAGGACTATGATGAAAAAATGTTACCCATCTCCAAAGAGAGAACTAATGAATTCTTGGTGCAAATTGAAGTATAATTTTCTCACTTAATTTTTCTTGCTTTTTTGGGAAATATGGCAAATATGGAAATATATTTTTCAGGATTTCACATGTATAATTTATATAATATTGCTTGCTTTCTCAGTGGGTTGAGAGGGAGTGGTAGAAAGGGAGAAAATTGGGAACTCAAAATTTAAAAAGAAAAGAATGTTAAAAATAAATAAAAAATAAATTTGAAAATATTTTTTAAAAATAGCAATTGCACGTTTTTTATTCATCTTCCTCATTTATAATGCAAACTTTTTGAGAGTAGAGATTGCTGCATTCATTGCATTTTTATGCCCAGTGCTTACTACAGCACCTGTACACTAAGC
Organism: Vombatus ursinus; assembly: GCF_900497805.2. NCBI lineage: Eukaryota > Metazoa > Chordata > Mammalia > Diprotodontia > Vombatidae > Vombatus > Vombatus ursinus. The sequence continues at coordinate 4,943,213 of NW_020950326.1, read as the reverse complement.
TCTTAGTAGGTATTTAGTAAATATTGTTGATTGATTCTCCTTGTAATTTAATTCCCCATTCCTTTAAGTATTTATTGCTATTCCAGTTAATGAATACATATTAAGTGCTGATATTATTTCATTGTCCATAGTGCTTTTTGAAACATAATGAAGATTTTCTGCATATCTCTTTTAAATATATCATTTATTTTTTACCATTGCTTAGTATCAAGACTATTATCTCTGCTTTTTAGAGTTTGTGAGAAGCATAATAAACTCTGTTCCAACCATGCATTTTAATTGTGCAAACCTTTGTTTCAGCTGTATTTCTTGTAAATAACATAGGGTTAGATAGTGCTTTGTAATGCATTCTCCTACTCTCTTCTATTTTATAGGGGGAGCTCATCTATTTATTTGCATGATTGTGATTGTTAATTGTACAGTTCTCCCCATCATATCCTCTAATATTTTTTCCTCTCTTTGCCCCCTACTACTATCTTTGCAAAGAAAAGAAAGTGAGGAAAGAGAAGAAATATGAACAACAGTAGTGATCTGTAGTTGAAGGGGTCTGCTTCCACTTAACTGTCCCTCTTCTATTCCCCTTGCCTAGATCTCAATCATTAATTCTTACCCTTTCTTTTAATCACCTTTAGATAATCCATTCTCCAGGGCTTAAATTTGTATTGCCTGTGACTATCCTTTCCACAATTCTACACTTCCTCTTAATTCCTTATTTCCCTTTCTTTATCCCTGCTGGTTTCCTTCCTGTATTTTTATCCTAAATCTCTCTGTCTCTGTCTCTGTCTCTGTTTCTGTCTCTCTGTCTCTCTTTGTCTCTCTGTCTCTCTGTCTCTTTCTAGATAAGCTTGAGGAGGTGCTTACTCCACCCCTTCCAAATTTATACCCTCTTCTTTCTCATTTCTTCCTCAGTGTATTTCTTTTCCCCCTCTTTATTATTTCCTCTATTAAGGTCATAAAATCAGAACAAAATCACCCTCATAACCTCTCTTTATTTTATTTAATTCCCTCTTGTGATCCTTGAAGACACTGGGCTTCTGAAGGGACATTTGCTTCTTCTTCTTCTTCTATAATATAAGCCCTTCATCTTTGTTCAGCCCATTCTAGTTGGTTAAATGTATTTGCCTTCCTAGGTTTCTTTTGTCTCCTGTGTTTTCATTTTAAAGTTTCTACTCAGTTACAGTCCTTTTATTAGGAATGTATAAAAGCCATCTATTCCATTAAAAGCCATTTTTTTCCTGTATATACTTAGTTTATACTTAGTTTTGCAAGCCAAGTTTTTCTTGGTTCTGTCTTTTCTTTTCTTCTGCCTTTTGAAATAGTTTATTACAAAATTTCCTCTCCTTTATAGTAGTTGTTGTTAAATACTGTGTTATAATATACCTGACACGTTCTTTGACGTGGAAGCTCTGGGTTTTGGCTATGATTGTCCTTTGAAGTTTTCATTTGGGGTTTTCTGTTAAGAGGTGACCAGTGGCTTCTTTTTATTTTTGCTTTGCTCTCTGCTCTGGTAATTTCAGTTGTGATTTCTTGAAATCTGGTATTTAGAAATTTTTTGGGGGGATAGTCATAATTTTCAGGGAATGAGATGATCTTTAAATTATCTTTCAACCTATTTTGTAAGTCATTTTTTTTCTTTTTTTTGTGGGCATCTTATATTTCCTTCTATTTTTTCAATCTTTTGATTTTGTTCTAATATTTCTTATTTCATGGAGTTATTAAATTCTGTTTATACAGTTCTAGTTTTTAAAGAGTTCCTTAGTTAAGTAAGATTTTCCACCTACTGTTCCATGCTATTTCTTCTCCTTCCAATTCTTTCCCAGTGCCTGCAGGCTTCTTTGGGGCAGCTAGAAGGTGCAGTAGATAGAGTGCCAGGCCTGGAGAAGACTCATCTTCCTGAGTTCAAATCTGGCCTCAGACACTTACCCAGCTATGTGATCCTGGGCAAGTCACTTAACTTTGCCTCAATTTTCTCACCTGTAAAATGAGCTGGAGAAGGAATGGCTAACTGTTTTAGCAACTTTGCCAAGAAAACCCCCAGTGGGGTCACCAAGCTTCAGACATGACTGAAAATGACTCAACAACAACAGTAGGCTTCTATTTTTTGCACAGTGCTGGTCTGGATGATAGAGTTTATTGTCTCGCTTTGGAGCTTTTGATTATTATTCAGTCTTGGGCTATTTTTAGATCTTTGCTGGAGTGTATGTAGGAGAACTAGGATCCTCTTTGACCCTTCACACCACCATCTTAAACAGAAAAATGATCAGAAATTTTCAAAAGCTATTCCAGTGGAATACAAGCTTTGCAAATCTTACCAAGTCAGAAAGGCACTGACTATGGGCCTGGCAACAGACATTGCATTTTACCTGATGACTAGGCTAGCTAAGTCAGAAAAGCTAGTTTACCAGGCAGTTACTCACCGGGTGATGAATTTTAAGAGGTACACGATCTCTTGAAACTAATTACAAAGGCATGGAGATGATGGCCACATGATAAAAACATGGATCTTTGATGGTGTGAAGTAAGCATATTTTATATATTAACTCTACCCCTTCACAGCTACTTATAGTTTATTTTTTTAGCTTTTACAAAGGAACATTTATTGAGACGATATAGCAAGAACAGAAGTACAAAGCATTCTCCCTCCTCTACTGCCTCCAAATATCAGGGGCACACTTTCTCATAAATACACTCCTGGGCTCAAAATTTAAATATTTGCTACAAATCATTCACCCCAACAAATTTACTTTCTAATGTGACATAGCTGCTGGACTTACCACTCCCTTCCTGTAGGACATGTCATCATGGTATGGCTAATTCACTGCTGATTTGGATCCCATCCCTCAGAGCTATGACAGAGCCTCACTTGGCTCAGATGCTAGGGAAATTTAGGATGGACCCTAGTTCCTGAACCTCTGGTGACTTGTTCTTTTGACTTTTCAAAGTTTGTAAGGCTGTAGCCATCTCCAATACTGTCCACCTAAAAGGAGGTAAGAAGAAACAAAAAGGCAAGAAAAGAGCATCCATGTGTTCATGGGCATGCCACAGGCAGTGAGAGGGAGTGAGCCATTCTCTCCCCATCTGGAGATTTCCAGCAGTTACTGCTTCAATCACTACCAGAAGAAAAGCTATAGCATGTCTTTTTAAGCCAGGTGATATTTAGCTTCTTTTTTCCATTAAATTGGTCATAATTCAATAACACCAGTTTTGACTATTGCTTTTTTCCTTTTATTCAGAAATGGAACTGTGAAGTTGCTCTAGTCAGAATAGCTGGGTGATTATGCAAAAGATATTTTCTCAATGGGACCAATTTGCATCTGTGACCTATTCAGGAAAATAGCCCCCCTCTGGCCCTCTGTCCCCCAAAATGACTGAAAGAAATAGCTTCTGTTTGTTCTATGTCCAGCTTGATTTTCAGCTAATACAACTGTTCCTCATTTTAATTTGGTGAGCTGACTGTGAATTAATTTTCTGGGTGTGTTGATCAATTTCCTTCACTTGCAGCTGAATGAGATCATGGCTGGTTCCTATTTCAAAGCAACACTGGTGGGCTCAGGCAGCCTAGAGGCTTCTAGTGGTGAGGCAGCTCCTGAGAATCCCTTGGGAACTAGAGATAACAGAATCTTCAACCTTCTAACTTCACCACACTCCAAGAGACCTGCCACAGGTAGATGTAGTAGCACTGGAGTCAGTTAGCAGATTTTAGTGTGTGAAGACCACCTTAAGCCAGTGGTCCTCAAATGTTTTGGTTTCAGGTTACCTTGACACTGTTAAAAAATTATTGAGAATTCCCCAAAGAGCTTTTCTTTGTATGAGTTATGTCTATGGCTATTTACCGTATTGGACACTAAAGCTGATCTGGTTTAAAAATATTTATTTATTAATTTATTAAAATAATAACCAATGTATTACATGACAAAATATAACATGTTTTTGTGAAAATAACTATATTTCCCTAAACAAAAAATAGTGAGAAGGGGGGGCATTATTTTACACATTTTTGTAAATCTCTGTAATGTTAGACTTAATAGGAGTCAGCTGGATTCTCATATCTGCTTCTACATTCAATCTGCTATGATATATTATATTTTGGTTGAAGTATATGAAGAAAATTCAGCCTTACACTGAAATGTAGTTTAAAAAGGAAGGCACAATTTAATTGGTAAAGAATTATTATGAAATAGTTTTTAGAATTACTATGAAAATAGTTCTGACCTCCAGGACCCCCTGAAAGGGTTTCAGGGATCCCTAGGGGTTTGCAGACCTCTCTTGGAGAACCATTGCCTTAAACTATAGCAATTAGACCACATTTTATTTAGAAATTACTACAAGATATAATTTGTATTAGTTGGAAATAACCTTTTGAAACTCTGAGGCTAAAAATAGCCTCCATTAGGTTCCAGCTCTGACCATGGATTCTTAAAGTAGTAAATGGAATACAGCAGCCCCTACCCAGAGGCGCTGAGTGCCCTCTTATGTCTGAGGACCGATTTAGCTAAGTTTGTAAAGGCTCATTAGCATTGGTTGCAGGATGAGAATTTCATGGCCACGGCAACTTTTACAGACTTACGAAGTCATAGAAAGTGTACAATGGAGAGCATACTCACAGTGATGAAATAACCAATAGTTAAAGATCTGTGATTTCCCCAACGTAGTAACCACTTCTTTTCAATCCAATAATAACCAGGCATAGTTACCAATGACTCGGTGGCATAGTGGATAGAATGCTGGATCTGGTGTCAGGAAGACTTGAGTTCAAATTCAGATGCTTACTAACTGTATGACCCTGGACAAAGCACCTAAACTCTGCCTGCCTCAGTTTCCTCACCTGTAAAATGAGGATAACAATAGTACTTATCTCCCAGGGTTGTTGTATCAAATGATAATATATGTATACTTTTGAATTTTTATATTTAATTTTTAAATTACGTGTAAAAACAATTTTTAACATTTATTTTTTAAAATTCTGAGTTCCAACTTCTCTCCCTCCTTCCCTCTTCCTTGAGAAAGAAAGCAATTTGATGTAAATTATACATGTGCAGTCACATAAAACATATTTCCATATTCTCCATGTTGTGAAAGAAAACAGAGGTCATAAATAAAAATAAAGTTTGTTTTGGTTTTTTTTAAGTATGTTTTGATCTGTAGTTCTTTCTCTAGAGGTGGATAGCATGTATCATTATAAGACCTTGGGAATTTTCTCGGATCCTTGTATTGCTGAGAATAACTAAGTCATTCATAGCTGATTGTCATACAATACTGCTGTTACTATACCCCATTGATGGTCTCCTGGTTCTGCTCACTTCACTTTGCATTAGTTCATGTAAGTAAATGATAATGTTTGTAAAGCACTTGGCACAGTGCCTGGCACATAGTAGACATTTAGTAAATGCTTCTTCTCTTTCCTTTCCCCTTCCAACCAGTATTTAACATGGTAGAAAAGTCTTCGAAATATTAAAACACCAAAGATTTGTAAGTACAGAATGTTGGAAAGGTTCTAAACCTATAGTTGCAGGGCTGAGATCTGACTCATCCCTGCTACTCATTTCTTACTTATTTCATCTTGTGTAAGCCTTCTGGTCAGCTCTCCAGACTTCAGTTACCTCGTCTATGAAATGTAGATTCATAGGCCTCTAGATTTAGGTGACTTAGAGCCAATGGGAACCTCAGAGATCATCTAGCGCAATGTTCTCGTTCTACAAATGGGGAAAGGAAGGCCCAAAAAGATCAAGCAATCTGCCTAAGGTCACAGAGGGAATTCCATCTCTAAATCATAAGAGTTTATGAAACATTCGATTTTACATCACTCCTCTTCATGAACTCACCTTTCCAGCAAGGCTGGGTAACTTGCTTTTCCTCCCTGTATGACATTACATCCCCTTCCCCTATATCCTCACACAGGCTTTCCCCCTGTACCTGGTATGTGATTCCTTCTCAGTTTTACTTCTTTTAACTCTAAACTTCCCTCCAGTATCACTTCCTACATGAGGCCTTTCCTGATTTTTTCCTCCCACTCCAATCCTGTTGTTAGTGTCCATTCCCCAAAATTGCTTAATATTTATTTGGTATATATTTTTCATTGAGTTATCCATGTCCCAGTTATTTCCCTCCAGTTAAATGTAAAATCTTTGACAGTGGAGATTAGTTATTTTCTTTTCTACCCTCATAACTCCAGGATTACCACAGTTCCTTGTAAGTAGTAGGCACTTAAATAAATTCTTGTTGAATAAATAAATGACCCCATGTACCTAGGGCAGCTAGGTGGTGTAGTGGATAGAGTGCTGGTACAGAGTCAAGAAGACCTGAGTTCAAATCCAGACTCAGACACTTACTAGCTGTGTGACCTTGGACAAGTCACTTAACCCTGTTTGCTTCAGTTTCCTCATCTGTAAAATGAGTTGGAGAATGAAATAGCAAACCACTCCAGTATCTTTGCCAAGAAAACCCCAAAATAGGGTCATGAAGAGTTGGTCACTACTGAAAGTTTCGGTATACATGTACCTAATGTGTCTGTGCATTGTATCTACATGCATACAATTTGGTTTCTAAAAACCCTGAGGAACAAGGGACTACATGGCCTCAGGCCTTCACATCATCCTCCAGGTTGTTTCTTTCTTTCTGTAAGTATACTTGCTAAATCTGGCTTCCTGGTGTGGAATATATGATTTGTGACATATAAGTCCATTTCTCAAATGCAAATACATGCCTTCATTTGCTAATGGTTTATAATTTAATTAAACAGGTTTTACCTTAATTATAGGCCATTATGATCTTAATAAATGAAACTCCATATTTCATAACTATACTTGCATTTCCTATTTCTGGAGATCAAGCTGAAGTAAAATTTTCACATAGATGACACCCAATGTAGATATAAAGCACAAAAAGCAACTAACATCTAACCTTTACAACAAAAGAATAAATAGAATAGGAATGTTGGAAACTAACTGGAGCCTGACTTTGATAAAAGAAAAAAAGCAAGATTGTATTTGTGTTTAGGCTTCTATTGCCAAAGTCAATTATTTGTTAAAATAAGGCCTTCTGTCTTGATTATAAACCACTTGTCAATGAAGGTATGTATTCACATTTGAGAAGCGTGCTTATACTTCACAAATTTTGTATTTCACACAGAAAGCCGGGTTCAGCAAATACATTTTTGGAACTTGGAGTTCTGGCCAGCCTGAGAGCCCTGTCTGGCAAATAGGACACGCATGTGTGTTAGGGAAACAAAATGGAGTACAGGATATGGTTCAAGGTTATCATAGGATTTAGAACTGGAAAATTCCTTAGAGTAGTCAACAAATGGCCACCTTGGCTAAAGGGTGGAGATGACAACAGGCCAAGAGTCACACACGATGGAGGCATTCTTGATCATGACAATGAGTGTACCTGCAGCTGTCTCCTCACTTTAAGCCTGAACACAGGTTCATCTTGCAATGTAATATTTATTTGAAATGAAAACAGGTGGATATTAGTGACCTTCCTAATTGTTCTCTGCTAGGGAAACTCAAAGACAAGGGATTCCTTTTTAGACCTGCCTATTAGGCTGAAATTTCTCAACCAGTAAGCTGGTCTTTAAACTTTTAGTGACGTGAATTTGAAGGTCATCCATGTAAGAGTAGCACCCCTACTCTCTTAAGGGGTACTAGGTAGTCTGCTTCATCAGGTTTCATAGACTAAAAATGCCAAGCTCTGGTGGTATGAATCCTCCTTTGATTATGGAAAACTTTCTTCTGTAGTTAGCACTCAGGAACAATGTAATAAATAACTTCCAATTAAAGTTTTCCATAGGTAGCAAAAAATTGTAATGAATAAAATCAGTAAAGGCTGCATAATAGAAGCTTATTAGCTGGGTGAATATACTCTCTTAAGTGAAATTTCTGTACCTCTTTAGTACTATTTGCCATCAGAAGAGAACGTGCAATTACCAATTTTATCTTATCTTAGGCTTATTATTAAAGAGTAGTAAAGGAAACTTCATTCCAATACCCATAATGTGATTTTTGATTAATAGGGAGATTTTTATGTGACAAGAATATTTCTCCCAGGCTAAATGTGCACATGGATCTCTGCCTGAAGTGACTTGCTGCTCTTTCTCTGGCAAAAAAAGCTTTCCTACAGCTATATGTACATGCCTACTTGGAAGGCAGATTTGAGACCTTCATCCTCTAAAAAATATTTGAAACCTAGAAAGGCTGGGCCTGAAAGGACTGATGGGGCTCTATAGATAAAAATTTTTCCTTCTCTGCCCCTCCTCCTTCACCCAGCCCTCATGCATGCAATATTAAAGAAAAGACCAAGCAAGAAGCCTAGAGGCTAAACAGGTTTGGTGACTCCTGGAAACATTCAGCAGGTCTCTCTGTCTCTGCTTGCATTTTTTACTATTATACTTTCTACATATGTCCATAGCTTCTAGCACAATGTTTAGCATACTGTAGGGATTCGTGGGGCACTTATTGTTCAGCATTCATTTTTAATCCCCCTCTCCCCACCACACCTCCTTTATTCTAAAATCTTTTCCCCTTTCCAACTCAGAAGTCCATAACACAGGTATGGATTTAGATTCCAAGCCCACAAGCCAATGCTCTGTTCCCTAGTCACACCAGGCACACCTTTCCTTATAGAGAGCAAATATATGGATTAGGTGAATCAAAGGATTGGTGATATTGAGTTGTAGACTGATTCAGTAAGAAAACACGTGAGAAAGGGGTTCCACCTCCCTTCCCCTGCCAGCTGAGGCTAAAAAAGACCTCTACATACAACCTATATCCCCAGGGCACAAGGATGAGCTTACCTTTTGTTCCTTCTACACACCCCTCAGGCTTTTCTGTTGTGACTTCCTTTCCCTGTTTGAAGCTGCCTTTGTTAGTTCATTTTTATCTGAAGCAGGATGGTGCTAGTAAATGTTTAATAACTGGCCCTCACTCCAAAATGGACATCCTGTATACTTTTAATTTAAAATGCATTATTAACATTTTCTTCATAATTTTCTTAAGTCTAGAGTCAATCAACAAAATAATAAATCAAATCCTGATTTGTAGCATTTGCAGATTTCTGAGGTGTAAATGTTCACACTGAAAATTTAACAATTGGTTCTTATGAGCTTGTTTGAGCTGACTCTAGCACACCCCAGATTAAAGTCACTTTGCAAGTAAATTACTACAAGAGAAATAGGTAATTAATATATTGCAAGTAAATTACTCTAAGGAAACAGACATAATCCCACCAAACACTTCAAGTCCATGTAGTTATTTTCTTGGCTTGCTCTAAAATCTCCATAATGTTTTGTTTTTTCCCTCTAAGAACTAATAGAATATCCCTGTGTGAGTCATGTGTGTGATAATAGGCTGGAAACATCAATTAATAGGGCCCCAGTCAAGGAAAGAGTGCTGTAGTCCTAGCTATAAGCTGAAAAGTCAATGGTTGGGCAAGGTTTCATTAGGTCACCAAATGAAATCCACCAGGAAGTGGAAAAAGGAATTCATAGCAGCCCTTCTGAAACTGTTATAACATGACTTATTTGGGAAAGTATTTTAAACTCTCTGGGCCTCAGTTTCTTTGTTTATAACATAGTCATTGGACTAGGCAATCTATAGAAGTCTCTTCTAATTATAAAGTCTGTAATCCTAAAAGCACTGCCAACACATTCTAGAGGTATTTCATAAATCCACAGAAGTGGGGGGAAGTAGAGTGTTGTTGACTAAATAGCTGGACCTATGAACCCAACCCTTTAAAATTGGCTTTTTTCCTATGACTTATCCTCCTTCCCCACGTCCCAAGAACTGATGTCCCAGAATAGTTGGGCCACACAGGCAAAAGTAAAATAGAAGACCACTTATTTCAAGGACACCAATGCTTCTCTCCCTTCCCCTCACTTACTTGCTGACTGATGATTAGGCTTCATCCTTTTGGCTTTGGTACCTATGACAATGTAGATCCCTCTGAGAAGAGGTAGTACTTTCAGCTATTCTCACTCGTTTATTCCTCAGCATGAATAAAGGGTCTCAGAAGACATTTTAATTGGAGTTTGAGGAGATAGCAGAAAGGCACTGAGATTGGGGTAGAATGAGGAAGGAGGTACCACTGAAGAGGGAAAAGGATAAAGACCTGGGAGGTGGAGAAAACTAAAGATAAATTTTCAAGACATTACAATTTTGACAAGGTTCATCCTGCAAAATCTACCTACAATTCCATTCATACAAAAAAAAAGTCTTGAGGTATAGAGAAGGAGAGGATTGATTTTACTTATTATGTGATCAGGCAGCTTACTTCTTGCTTTGGCTAAGCCTTTCCATTTGGCAGTGTCCAGACTTCCTGGCAAATTAATACTTGAGAGGAAGTATAAATACAGCTGTGGTCTCTGAAGGGGTAAAGGTATAATTGCCTTTTTCCTTAATAGTATTTTTTTTAAGGCCAAGCAATCTATAACTTTAAAACCAAAAACCCTAGCATTGAATGTTCAATCCAGCAAAGCAAGAGCATTTTAAATTCTGATCTAAGAATAGGGGTGGGTCATAGAATGTGTTGTTAACATACCCAAGCTTGGTTTCATCTGGGTTGGACTTTCTAAAATGTTGGTTTGTATATGATCCACCATACCCCTTCCCAGTGATAACCCTCCAAGGAGTCCGAATTACCTATAAGATAAATACCAACCTCCTTAGTCTAGCATTCAAGGTTCTTCATAGTCTAGACCCTACAACCACCAACCTTAGCTCCTTGACATGGATGCTCAGCTGTAATTAAACTCATTTGCTGCAAACATGTGCATTCTTGCCTCTGTTCCTTTGTGTTATTTTTTTTTTGGAGTGACTTCTCTTACCCTCTTTTTGCTCCTCCCTTATCTCTGTTCATGTAAGTTCTAATCATTCCTCAAGGCTCAGCTCAAGTTCTCTCCATGAAAATTTTCCCAACTGCTCCAGCCCACACTGGCTTCTCCCTTGTTCTCTTTTTGAATTTTGGGGAGTATAAAATGATCTCTGTTGTTATCTATTTTAGGAACTCATACAATGTTGACATGCATGTGAGATACTTTATTGGAGGAGAGACTTTAAGATAGAATTTCACCAAATCAAATTTTTTTTATTGTTAAGAAACAATAAGCCTCATGAGTTTTTTTATTCTTTACACCTTTAAGGCAATTTTGTGGCTATATAAGATGTGATCTGATATAGAATATCATTTGGAAAAGCTTGTTTTTTCCCTTCTCAAACTGTCATAGATCCAAGATTATTTTCATAAATATTTTATAGAGATGTGAGAGTGGGCATATTGGTCAGTAGTTTTTGATATTTTCCTGGGCACATTTTTTTTTGTATGGGGTAATAATAAGATTTGTGATTTTTAAAAGTGTCTGATATCCTTGCCTCTTTCAGATAGCTTGAGAATTGATCTTTCAATGCCCTCAAAATTATGTTTTAACACAATTCAGTGTGGACTTCTTTGTATACTTGGTCCAGTCTAGGTGCTTGTTCTTTTTGTCATGTTCCCCATCATTCCATTTCTACTTCTTCATGCAGCCCTTTGGGATTGTGATAATAGAATACAAATGTAGTGGCTCCAATTTGTTACAGAGATTTTAATACGTCTTTTTTTCATTTCTTCTCTGATTGTTGTACTCAAACTATTTTCATCCTTAAATCTCCTTGGAATGATTTGTTTCAGCTTGGTTTCTTGCCAAACCTTTTGCAGAAATGTCCTAGACAAGACCTCCCACTCAGCTTCTTTCTATCCTATGGAGTAAATTGTACTCACAATCTTCTCCCATCCTTTTCTATTAGATTTTACAAATGAATTTATATTCCAAACTGATGTTACCATTGACTGTCTCACCTCTCTGTTTGACAGAAAGTATTGGCTGAAGGAAATTATTGTTATGCTCTTTTGGTCTCGTGGTAATTGATTTATATTGATTAATCTTCCTTAGGAAAGGAAATGATAGGCTATGTTGATATTTGTTCTTTTATCCATTTCCTATTTTTCAATGTCAACTGCTTCTTTAAATAAGTCACATTGGAATTGCCTCAATTGTGCATTGAAACTTTTCATTTTTATTCTTTCTTCTAATTTGATATTGCTTTTGATCTTTGCCCAAGAAGTCAATTTTGCACTGCATATAATTGATTAAGAAATGATTCCCATTTCAGTAACCAGTCATTTCCCATCTACTAAAGATGATAAATTTCACTTTTTGTAAAGTGATTTGGTGCTAGTAAAGTACAGAATCTCTTAATTCTCTTCTTGAAGAAAGTGTTAATGACATAGAACCATATGACTGTGTAAATAGTTAATAATCCCTTTGACCTCTCTCATTTTTCAATGTATTTTTCTTTTCACTGTTCTTCCCTATACTCACCTCTGTATTGTAGTCACTGGGCATTGAGTAAATATTGATTTAGTTTAGAAGGCCATATCTAGATCTTTATAGATTTTTGCTACTTCATCCAATGCAATGGATATTGGTGCATAAACTCCAATTATTTTCATGGTGGTCTTTTGCAAATGCTTGTCACGAGTAGTGAAATATGAGCTGAATAATGATGAAAGAAATTATATTTATTGTTGCCTTGGGATGTATAATAAAACCAGCATTACCAACTCTCTTATTTTTCTTTCCAAAGAGAACCCATGAGCCATCTTTTTATGTATATTAAACTTCCTAAGATCGTCTGTTTTCACTTATAGTGAGAATGTCAAGATTGTTATGATTCAGCTTTTCTAAAAGCAGATCTACTTGTTCCTTGGATAAAATTCTCACATTTAGAATATTGATAGCTAAGTTAATGTTTATAGATAGTCTAAAATCGTGTGTTTCTTAGCACCTTCTACGTCCTTTTCTGCTACTATACTGAATTCACTTCAGAAGCATAAGGAGACTGCCTAGGACTTGGGGCCATTATATATACATACCCACATACATACATGTGTATAATATACATATACATATACATGTATATGTATATATACGTATGTATGTATATGCATATGTGTGTGTGTGTGTGTGTGTGTTTGTTTGTTTGATGGGTGACTATGGTCAAAGAATTCATCACCAAGTGTCCAGTGTGTTGGTGGTGAGACTTTTTGTATTTAAATAAACTGATCTTCAGAAAGTTGCTCAGTATATTCCAATGGCATGCTTTAAGCTTTTCCCGTATTATAGAACCTACTGAAATTTGAGTTACATTGACAACATTTTTGAGAACCCAAGGTCACCTTCAAAACATGATGAGGCATCAGAGTAGGACTTTGTGTGGTAGAACTTCCATGCCTAACTCTCTCTCATTATGATCACCACCTTTACCCCATTTCTTTCATCTACCATGTATTTTGTTTATACAAAATTCTTTTGACTTTGTTAAAAATCTCAAGTTCTAATAACAAGATTGTTTGGTTTGAATGACTCCAAAAATATAAATCCCAAAACATCTTTTCAATGATGCCTTAAAAAAGTCAGAGTTTTCAAGATGAGAAGAATATAGGAATTAGTCAGTCAATAAACATTTATTAAGTGCCAATTATGTGCCAGCAGACATTGTGCTAAGTACTTGAAAAAAGACTGTCCCTGCCCTCAAGGAGCTTATAATCTAATTGAGGAAAACAACATACAGAATAAAGCTGAAAAGCAGAGGGATAGAGTAGGGGGAGGGAAGGGAAGGTACTCAGTGTGTGGGCCTGATGGAGAAGTCTAAAAGAGTATGACTGGGGGGTAATGAAGAGATGGCTATTGCGGGAACCTTTTTCAAAAGGAAATTTTGGGAGGAGCTCTCCACTCCATCCTCCATTCAGAGGAGTCCCAAGGGCAGAGAGTACTGATAAGGTGTGAGTATAAGACTGAAATGATCTTACAGGATGATGAGGTTCCCTGGTGCATAATGGATAGGTCCAAATGAGTGCATCCTGCTGGGAAATAAATCAGGACTGGAAAACAATTGATCCTTCCTTCACAAAAGTGGAGAAGCAAGGGCTTTCAAACAATAGCATTCACTTTGGTCACATTTCCCTTTTTCCTTTTTCATTCTTCAAGTCTCCCACTAGGGTCTAAGTCAAGGGTTGTCAACTTAAAATGGAGTACCAAAGTACTCCCATTTTCTCAGTTGTCCTGAAAGAGAATGAGATGGTATAATTGTACTTTCAATGGTGACTCTGTGTATATTTTGGAACATACCAAATCTCAAAAATGGGACATGAGTAGTGTTAATGAGCAGGCAAATTTTAAAATGGGAAACACTTGATAATGAAGAAAGGGGAGAGGAGGAGAGTAGGCAGTAGAAACTGGTCCCAATGCCATCTTTGGCATTTGTAATTTAGGTTGACAATCATGGACTTAAGCCTCCTTTTCCTTCTAGCAGCAGGCCTTTGGAAACTTACAGTGGGCTTGGATAATGTCACCAGCACAACCCATCATTTCCAATAGGCAATGATTTAATGACTGTTCTATCTATAGAACACCTATTTTGTGTACTAGTCATTGGGGTGAAGTAGAAGGGAGGAGAAAAGATACAAAAGAAATACAGAACTGGATCCCTGTTCTGGAGGAACTCACAATATAGTCCAGGAGGCACAGGGACACACTCATAGAACAAAAGCATGAGAATAAGTTCAAGTCCAAAGCAGCATGCCAGATATAACGTGCTGCCATTCAAATGGGAAACAGTTGTAGAGGGGAAGTTTAAAGAATTGATAAGAATGGGGTATACTTAATTAGGGTGGGCTTCTTGAAGGAGGTGATGAGCTGAGTCTTGAAGAAGATGAATGAGGTGATATTAGTAGTGAGGGTCAGGGAGAGACTCATAGTATCGTGAGATCAGAGCTTAAAGAGACCTTAGAGGCCATCAAGTCCAATCCCCTCATTTTACAGTTGAGAAAACTGAGGCTGAGAGAGGTTACATGACTTGCACAGGGTTGCAACAGCTAGTCAGGGTCTAAAGAAGGATTCAAACTCAGATCTTCCTGAGTCCAATTCCAAAACTCTATGCACTACACCACCTGGATGCTCTCCAGGTGGTACAAAGAAACATGCTAGTTATTAAATAAGCTTCTTCAAATCTGAATAAAATATATTTAATAAAAGAATGCTAGACATATTAAAAATGTTAAGGGAAGAAAAGAAAGGGAAGAGAGGGAGAGAGAGAAAATAAGAGAGGGAGAAAGACTGTCATAGAGAAGGAGAGAGAGAAAGAGGGAGGAAGGGAGGGAGGGGGAGAGAGAGAGAGAGAGAGAGGCAAAGGGAGGGAGGGAGAAGGAGGAAAGGAAGGAGGAGAGAGACTCTGGGAGAGAGGAGAGAGAAAGAGAGATAGAGAGGTATAGAGAAAGCAGTTTGGGAAATAAATAGAAGGGAAAAAATGGATGTTAATTGGGAGAGAGGGAAAGAGGAAGATAATGAATGGGGGAGATAGGAAATGAAAATGAAGAGGAAAAGCAAACACTTGCTGGGGTCTTATAAAGAAAATCCTTAAGTACAGAAGACACCTTTCTTGGTCTTTTCACGTAAGTATCATGGTTGGATTGGTCCCTCTTCTCTGAGGATTCCACAGGAAAAGCATTGCCATGATTAAGATCTTTTAATTAAGAAAGCTGTTTGTGCAGGATGCAACAAGAGTACTGATGGAGAGTTTGCCCCAAATAGGATTCTTCTTAATAGAAAAAAAAAAAGGAAACCTATCCATGTGTGAGTGACAGGGACTGTGTATTCCTTTGACTTGAAAGGCTCCAGCAGGGGCTACTGTGAATTCATTAAATCATTCATTCATTCCACTGATATTTATTGATTAATCTATTATATTATGTGAATAGATTGAATTCAATAGATTGAGTCCTTTACCCTTTTAGGGGGAGGAGAAAAGGATGAATAATAATTGATAATAATAAATGAATAATAATAATAATAGCTAGTATGAATAAAGTGCTTTAAAGCTTACAAGTTACTTTGCATGTTTTGTGAATATGTAATTTTTGGTCCATATTTTGATCTTCACAACAACACTGTGAAGTAAGCTTTGCCATAAAATGGTGAAAATAGTGGTGGGAAAAAGCAGACCAGTGAAAATAGGAGACATCAATGGAAGGAGAGATGTATTGAGCATTCTTAGGCTCTTTTCTAGGGATTGTAAAGTTCTCCAAAAACACATGGCCGTTCCTCTGTGCCTTATAGTAATTGCCACTCTGAAAAGGAAGGGATGGAGAAAAAGGCAAAAGAGGAGGTGATTAGTAGCATTAATACTGCTTATGACATAGTAAGCCCTGCCCCTCTCTGGCCTACCCCTCTCTACTTTACAGGTGGAGGATCAAATAAGATGCTGTATGTGAAAGCTTTACTTTACAGTAAAGCACAACATGTTATATACTTCTAAAGGATTATTAGTTAATTAATTCATTAGCATTTTAATGCCATGCTGTCTGCATGTTCTTTAAGGCTTCACTTTTAGACAATAAGCCTTTGAGAGCAGGGATTCTGCCTCTGAGCTTGCTGTGGTTAGCAGATAGGCAGCCTTTTTCTATCCCATGCACTTTTCCCCTCCTATCACTCCTCTACCCCCACCTTCTTTGGCTAATTTTTCCCTTAAGAGATAGTGAAACTGTCCTTGAAATTGGAACAGCTCAGGGGAATAAGGTTCAGGCAATTGGCATAGCTTCCTGGTCACCTCAGTACAAATAGCCAGGATACACATCCCCAGTTCTTCACTTCCTTTTCCAATAGCTTCAGACCATAGACTAGTAGCATAAACAGGCCTGGGAAGCTGTTGTCATCTGAGTAAATGCTTTATCCTGGATGAACATCCTTCATTGATCTGAATATCTTTTCCCTGCTATGACTAAGTAAAGCTTCTTTTGTCAACTGTGGGATGGATTACAAGTGTCTCAAGTCATTCCAAATTCAGGTCTTAACTACTAGAGGATTAGCCTGAGTCAGACCCAGATAATTATACTCTAACATGATCCTAGAAATATGGTTCTCTTGACATAGGAGCAAAATAAGCCCAAAGAAACTTCTTTGAGGATAATATCAAAACATGTATGTTCTAAATTTTATTTACTCTGGGGCAGATTAATTCTCTAAATCCTCCATCAATGCCATACCAAACTATTCTGTTGTATTGGCTCCCCAATTCTAGTCATTCAGTCTTATCATCTTAGCAATAAGTTAAACTTACATCCTACCTTCTCCCCAATACTTAACCCTTTTCAAAGCAATTCTCCTCTCTGGTTCTATTTCAACCGAGATCGTTTTATGGCAGCCTTTCTCTTCTCTTGACAAACTTGACTATATTCTTGAAATTTTCAACTTGCTGTCAATTTACAGTTTGCTTTCATGAATATCTCAGCAACTTAGTTCATGATCTTCCTCTTTACTCCATCCCCTGCCATCATGATTGAGGCTTCATTAATTTTGTTGATAATCTTTTTTGAAACTTGATCACACAATTCTGTAATTTCCTCAACTTTACCTCCTTCTCAAACCTACTTGAGAAACACTATGGTTATACCTTTAGACCTTATTATCTATTATAATTGCACCACCTCTAAGATGTAAAATTTTTAAGACTCTACTCTCTAAGTACAATTCTTATCCTTCTACCTAAATTGACCCATTACCCTTATCCTGACCTCTACCACTATTGTTCTTGCTGTTCAGTAGTTTTTCAGTGATGCTTCACAACCACCCCTTGAGGTAAGTTGTACTCAAATGCATCTGTGATCTTATATACTTTTTCTTTTCAGTCTTTTCAGTCTTTCAGGTCTCTTTCTGGAGGCTCTTTAGTATCTTGAGCCTGATACAATCATCATAATGTAATGCACAAATGAGCATATGGAGAACCCAACTATCCATAGAGAATCTCTCTTTGACCAGACCTCTGTGCTTCACTGCAGTGGTCAGTACCTTTGCTGAGAATACATTTCCCTGTTTTATGCTTTGCCTGGTATTTATTAGGAGAAAGTTGTTGGACAGTCATTTCTGTTTAATAGAAATATTCAAAGGAATCTTGAGTGATTTTAAGATAAGAATGGGAGAAAGCTTGTTGTCAGGGAGACTGTTTTACCAACTCAATTTTTTTCACAAGCAAGAAACAATAAGCCCAGTGGAACCCAATTTATTATAATGATTTTATTTTTGAAAATCTTTCCTATTTTGATTCTTTTTGTAGTCCACCTAGGTGGGTTCTATAAATATTATTGTCCTCATTTTTAAGATGAGGAAATAGACTTAGAGATATTAAATAACTTGCCAATGGATTCACAGTTAGTAAATTCCAGACCAATATCCAAAACCAAGGTTTTCTGACCACACATATAGTGTTCTTTTTTTAAACAATAGTATGGTGTCCCTCAATAATTGCCATTTATAGTAATAAACTCTACCAATATGATAGAGGGACACACCTTTGACTGTTTTCCTCACCAGCAGAACACTGGTTATCTCTGCTATCTATCTAGTCTAACCTCTTCTCCTATTTTACAGAAAAAAAATAAATTAGGCTCAGAGATATTTAGCATTCTATATAAGTTCATGTAAGAATTAAATGGCCACATAGTGTCACTAAGTGGCAGAGCAGACTTTGTGAATTTCCACAAATTTGTTTCTCTCTATATTGCTTTGCATTTGGGATTTTGGAAACTAACTCCCTTCCTCCTCTCCCTGCCTTTCTTATTCCTTTCATCATCATCAAAATACAAAATTGGCCCCCATATTCCCTGACCTCACCCCTATCAATGATTGGGGAGAAAAAAATCATTTTAATATTATGGCAAAAAAGAATTAGGGATGGAGATCAGCCACTTTCATTCGTTTGTAACCTTAGCAATAGTGAACATATACATATCAAATTTTCTTTATCATGTTACATCCTCATATAGAGAATTATAAAAGTCAAATATAGATAATTTTTGGGACTTTCTTTGTATTATCCATACAACTTATTGCCTTCTAGGAAGGGATAGTCTTATGTTTTTTCCTTTGGAGCTTAGCACAATACCTGGTATATGGTAAGTGCTTAAAAAATGCTCATTAATTGAAAAATTAGGCATTTAATATAAATATATGTGGTTATACATATCCATCCATCCATCCATCCATTCAATATCACCCATCAAGCACCTCTTGAGAGCTTTGAGAGATAAAAAATAAATAAGGCATAATCCTTGTCCTCAAGGAGCTTACATCATAGTTGGGTCAGACAAGACAAATACACAGATAACTGAGATACAAGGTGGCATGTGAAGAGTGAGCAAAGAGAATTACAATATATGTATGTATATGCATGTTTATATAGAATATTTATATATTATATTAATATATTTATATGGATATATAATAGAACATAGTTATTTTATACATTTATTCTGTATACCAAATTAATATAGCATAACATGACATGATGCAATCTGACAATGTGATATGATATATGACATATTACATCACATTATGCCATGCCACATATATGTATGTATATACATATGTGTATATGTACGTATGTATACACATTCAAACATGTGTACGCTTGGATAGATTTGTGGTTTCATAACTGCAGGTACTCATTCGCTAGGCAGATCAGAACTGCTTCACATTTTCTTATCCTTTATTATTCTTGTCCATGTTTTTCCATAAGTCTGCCATAAACAATCCACCCGGCATGGAAGTAGCCTTTCTCTATTTTTTTAACCATCTTGGAGATTTTAATGACTTGCTTGTGGTGTCCATTTATTGTCACTCATTCCTGACCTACCCCCTTTTCTGATTACATATGATGATATCTTCTATGCCTTTTCTTCCATATGAGACTTAATTACCCCATAATACTTCTTTGAATTGCCCTTTGGGCTATTTCTAATTTTGGTTCTTTTAGATCCTGGTGCTTTATGATTCACAATTATATAATATCACTATAGGCAAGAGAGATATTGACTTTAATAAGATGAGCTTTTGTGGCAGTGAACAGTTTGGGGTTATTGCTATAACTGTTTTCAAATGTTCTTTAACTCATTTTTCTGCTCTTCCTTAATTTTTTGTCTCCCCTCGTTGTCCAGGATTCATATGTTAGTGAACTAACTTGACAGGCTGGCCATCCAGGTCATAGGAGAAGATATTTCGAACTGGAAGGAACTTTAGAGACCATCTAGTCCAACATTCATTTTATAGTTCAAGAAACTGAGACAAAAAGAAATTAATTGACTTGTCCCAGGTCCTATAGGTAGGTATATCTCGTAGCTTTACAATATGAATTTTTCAACCCCTTGCATTATCAAGACATGTTATTTATAATGTTATTTTGTTACTTAAATATCATTGCAAGTGCTATAATCCGTACTCTTCAACCCATTTCTTCTGTAATCTTCTGTAAATCCATACTTATTACTAGCATTACAGACCAGAAATAATAGCTAATTGAATTAAAGGTATAATGGAGCTATTTATTTGTGGCCAAGAAGGTTTGTACTAATCTTGACATATGTTTGTCAACTCAGTATAAGCCACAATTCCTTATCAAACACTTTGATAAGCTCCAGATGGATACATAACATAGATATAAAGGGTGACATCATAAACAAATTAGAGGAGCAAGGAAGAAATTATCTTTTAGATATGGATAGGTAAGAAATTCATGACAAAATGAGGGACAATAAAGATCATAAAAGATAAAATGGATTGTTTCCATTGAATAAAATTTTAAAAAAGTTTCTATGCAAACAAAACCAATGTATCTACAATTAAAAGGGAAACAGGTATTTGGGAAAAATATTTGCAGAAAGTTTCTATGATAAAGGCCTCATTTCCAATATATATCAGGAATTGATTCAAATTGAGAAGAATAAGCTTAATTTTCTAGTTGATAAATGGGCAAAGGATATGAAGAGGCAGTTTTCAACAGAATAAATAAAAGTTATCGATAGCCATATGAAAAAAATACTCTAAATCAGTATTAGAAAAATGCAAATTAAAGCAACTCTAGATTCTATTTCACATTCATCTGATTGGTAAAGTTGAAACAAATCTTGAAAGGTCTATGCAAAAATAAGGATATTGACACACTATTGGTGGAGCTGTGGATTGACCAAGTCTTTTTGGAAAGAAATTTGAAAGTATACCCCAGTAGTTACCAAAGTATGTCTACTCTTTGACCCAACAAAACCACTACAAGGCTTATGTTATATAGTTTTTTTTAAAAAAAGTGAAGGAACCATATATACAAAAATACTTATAGCAGCTCTTTTTGTAATGGCAAAGAACTAGAAAAAGGGGTGGTTTTAACTTGGCGAATGGCTGAAAAAATATAGCATGTGAATGTAATGGAATATTATTGCACCATAAGAAATTATGTTAGTGATAGTTCCAGAGAAACTTGGGAAGACTTGAATGAACTGATGCAGAGTGAAGTGAGCAGTACCAAGAGAACAATTTATACAATAACAGCATTGTAAAGAAGAACAGCTTTGAAGGACTTAGGAACTCTGATTTTCCCAATGACTAATCATGATTCTAGAGGACTGATGATGAAGCATGCTATGCATCTTCTGACAGAGAGGTAATAGGCTCAGGATGCAAAAAGAGATAGATTTTTTTTTGAAAAGGCTAATGGAGGAAGTTGTTTTGCTAGGCTATGCATATTTGTTGTGGGGGGTTTGTTTTTCTTTTTCATTATTCCAATATAGGATGTGGGAGTGGGAGAGAGAGAGAAAATACATTTTTGTTGACTGAAAATAATTTGATTTAAAAAAGAAAGATGAGAGTTGTCACATGTACAGTACACTAAGTAAAAGAACTGCCAAATATCAGAGAAGATCCATACTAGGAAAAAAAACTTCTTCTAGGGAAGAATAAAAAAAATTATGAACTACATTTCTGTCCTTAGGATCTATTTATAATAATAAATAATAGGATCCATGTCTATTTATAATCATAGAATGCTAAAGTTGGAAGGATAATGTATTTCTCTGGTAGAAAGCTGAAACCTTTAGGATTTGTATGCCTTTTGTTACCTTTAGTTGACCCTTTCATCTAAACAAAACTTTCATCAACACAATAAATACAAGCTTACACTTGAATAACATGACTTTGATTGGAGGAGGGGAAGAGGAAAGAATATTTTATGTTGTTACTTCTTTTTTTCCCATTTACAGCTATAGACAAACTTGGGCAATTTATTGTGCTCTTTAAATAGACACTTCATTTTGTACCTCAAAATCCAATCATTTTGGAGAGCAATTTGGAATTACTTCCATAAAGTTATTAAACTGCCTATAGCCTTTGACCCAGCAATACCACTACTAGGTCTATTTCCAAAGATGACATGGGAAAAAGGAAAAGAACCTAGATGTTCTAAAATATTTATAGCAGCTCTCTTTGTGGTGGCAAAGAAGTGGAAATTATGGGAATGTCCAGCAATTGGAGAATGGCTAAATAAGTTGTGGTATATGATCATGATGGAATACCACTTTGCTATAAGTAATGATGAACTCGTTGATTTAGAAAAATGTGGATTAACTTGCATGACATAATGAAGAGTGAAATGAGCAGAACCAAGAGAACATTGTACGCAATAACAGCAATATTGTTTTAAGAATAACTTTGAGCAACTAAGTCATATTAACTATTATAAATACCCAAATTAACTAGAAAGGACATATAAAGGAAGATATCTGCATCCAGAGAAAGAACAGACAAGTAGTATTATAGAATGATTTTACATATATGTATGTATACACATACACATATTTATACCTAGTAGTAGCCATCTCTAAGGAGATGGGAGAGAAGAAAAAAAGAAAAAAAGTTACACAATAACTTTATTATATATTAAAAGGAATAGCAAGTTGTATACAATAGATTTGCAATTTCATATACAATCATCTTTTTTTTACTCTACTATGTTATGGAAATGCTTGTTTTATTTCATAAATTAAAATACAGTAAAAATAAAAATACACCTCACATATTACAGGAACCTGGTGATGTACCAACATGTTTATATATGATTCAAGTCAAAATGTACCTGTGATTACTAAGGGCAGACGTTCACTTGTCAAACCAATTGAAACTAAAGATGGCAATGCTGGAATCAAGGTATTGATTCCTCCACAGCCGATACACACTAGTCATTCAATTGTGCTTGTAGGTTCTCTTTTTCAAACAGAGAATCGCAAATGTGGACATTTTATGAAAGAAGTATCTCTGCTGAAGTCCTAATGTGATGCCTAATGGTGACATGGATGAGACTGTGGGTTCTTGAAGGCTATTGCCCTGGAATGTGACCTCTGACAGGTTGCAGCTTCTATAAAGCTGGGAAGGCTTGAAGTATAGGTCTGGCCATGGATAGATATCTATCATGTGGGCCTGCTCCTAAGGACCACACTTAGTTGATTTAGGAGGTTGGGAAAGCTTGGTACCAGGAAGGTTGGCCATGGGCTTTTTAATTTTTGATCTACCTCAATTTATGAAACCTAGAGGGGTACAGCCAGCAACAACTGAGGAAACAACCATTCTAATGAAATCAGAGACCAAAATATAAAGTAATGCAACATTTTTCTCACAAGTTTTAAATCATGGTTTTGCATTCATAATTATTTTTAAATGCTGGTAAATGTAAAGAGCTATAGTTTTTTTTTTTGTTAATATATACTTCTGCATCATAGAGTAAATGGAATCACTTTTCTTATAGTGCACATGTCACTTCTGTTGTCCAAGATAGTACTTAGCCTGATGGGGACTACTTGGAACAATTATTGACTAATTTTTGAATAATGGAAAATTACCCACCTCTAATCTAATTTTACTACCCTGTTCTGATGGATTAAGGTTCAGAGGTGAAATGGTTTGCCCAAGATCACATAGCTTATTGCGGGACTAAGATCCAGGTCTCTGGATTCATATGTTAGTGTTTTTTTCTGCTATATTCTGCTGCTTCAGATAAGATCTTTTGCTTTCTTTCTTTCTTTTTTAAATTCAATGAGGATTTATTGAGCAAATACACATGCAAGATTATGTATTGGATCTGCAAGAGAAGAAATGCTTAAACTCTCTCCTAAAGTGCTCTATAAATGTGAATCATCACCATTTTCTTCATCACCATCTTCATCATCTCATCTTCATCATCATCTTCTCCATCATCATTTCATATTCATCCTCATCATCATCATCCACACCATGTAATAGTTTGAGCAGAATTGCTTTCTTTTTTTAACAGCTATTAGCACATTAAAGGTTTACTGAATCTTCCTTCTTCATATGAGATAGAAGATCTGTGAATCTGAAATGTGTTTGTAAAATGCAAATTCAAGTTCATTTGAAATCTGAAATCACTTTAATAAATGATTAGCCTTGGAGGGAAAAGTGCATATAAAAAACAAGAAAAGAGCCTTGCTCATCTTTGACTTAATTCAGATTTAGTTGAAACTTTAGAGATCTGGCTGCCCATCCTAGAATTTTAAAAATTCAAGCACACAAACAAAAGATTACATTTTTTCCCCACCCCTTCTGCATGTCCACTTTAAGGCTTTATTGCAGTTCTACTTCAGGTTGTATTCTAAATTACTTGTGATGTTCTTTTTACATCTGGGCTGCCTTTCAAATTTTTCTTATAGTCAATGGACTGTCAAGGAAAGAGCAAAGGTTGCTTTGTTTCTGTATGTTTTATGTTTTTGTGTTGGGTTGAAGTCGGAATTATTGAAATTAACTCCCCCTCTTTCTCCTCTCCTCCCTTGATCTCTACCTCCACCACCAGCATCATCATCATTATTATCATCACCATCATCATATAACATCTTACAAATCACTTTCACTTATTATCCCTGTTTTATAGATGAGAAAACTGAGGCTCAGAATGAAGAAGTGACTTGCCCAAATCTATGGAACTGATGGATGTAAATCCAGGGTTTGAACAGGAATCTTCTGACTCTAAATTCAGTGTTATTTCCATATGGAAAATATTTATTTCGAAGAATGTTTATTAAGTACTCAGTAAGGACAGGGCAAAGTACTAATATTACTGATACTACTAATAGTTTGCATTTATACAAGGTGTCCCAAAAGACAGTTCAGTTTTAAGCTCTACTAACATCAGAAATATAAATTCTGTAACTGAAAACTTGCAAATTTTTTGTAAAATTATTTACATTTAAAAAATATTGATTTTTCTTATTAAAATTTAAGATTACCACTGGTTTCTGTTATATATTGCTCCAATCAATTTTCAGACTTTGTAAAGATTTTCATCAGCTGCTGCTTAGTAACTGAATGGATTGCACTTGGTCTTTTTAAAAATATTATTTATATTTAAAATTTATTATATTTTATTTATATTTATATAATATATTTACATTTACATTAAATTTATATATATAATATTAAGCTTTCAGTTCCAAATTCTCTTCCTCTCTCTAGCCCCTTCTCCATCCACTTAAAAGGCAGAAAATATGATACCCATTATACATATGGAGTCATGAAAAAACACCTCTCCACATTAGCTGTGTTCTGGGGGAGGGGGGGTGAGAAGAAAAATAAGGAAAAGGAAAAAACACACTTCAATCTTTACTCTGAATCTATCAGTTTTCTATCTGAAGGTGGATAACATGTTACATCATACATCCTTTGGAGTTAGGGTGGATCATTGTATTGATCAGAATTACCAGGCCTTTCACAATTGATTATCTTTACAAATTTTCTTTACAATCTAGATTGTTCTTTTGGTTCTGCTCATTTCACTTTGCATCAGTTCATATAAGTCTTCCCATGTTTTTTGAAAGCATCGCCTTCATCATTTCTTACTGTATAATAGTATTCCTTCACAATCATACACCATAACCTGTTCAGTCATTCCCTAATTAATGGGCACCCCTCAATTTGTAATTTCTTGGCACCATAAAAAGAGCTGCTAGAAATGTTTTTGTATGCTTTCCTTTTTATTTTATGCCCTTGAAATAGAGAGCTAATAGTGGTATTGTTAGGTCAAATGGTATGCACAATTTACAGCCCTTTGGGCATAGTTCCAAATTGTTCTCCAGAATGGTTGGATTAGATCACAGGTCCACCAACAGTGCCTTTGTTGTTTAGTCATTTCAGTCATGTCTGATTTTCTGTGACTCCATTTTGATGTTTTCTTAGCAAAGATACTGGGGTGCTTTACCATTTTTTCCCTCCAGCTCATTTTACAGTTGAGGAACCGAGGCAAACAAGGTTAAGTGACTTGCTCAGGGTCACACAGCTAGTAAGTGTCTGAGGTCAGATTTGAACTCATGAAGATGGGTCTTCCTGATTCCAAGCCCAGTGATTATCCACTGCTCCACCTAGCTGCCCCAATAGCGCCATAGTGTACCTTCTTTTTTTCCATGCCTCTCCAGCATTTTCCTTTTCTGTCATCTTTGCCAATCTGATGGTTATGAAGTGATACCCCAGAGTTATTTCAGTTTGTATTTCTTTAATTGTTAATAATTTAGAATATTTTTATATGACAACCTAACTTTGATTTCTAAGAACTTCAAATGAAATTCTAGCCTTAAGGTCATCCGGAGAATGAGGTTTTGGTGCATACGTGACAGTTTAGATGAGGAAATAGTCTAATAGAGATAGATCAGGTGACCAAGATGGCCAAGCCAGAGGACCTCCTGTATTCACCTCAGATTCACCAGTCTGAGTAAATGTAATCCAGAAACTGTTACACATGCATGCATCATGACAAGGTGCCTTATCTTGTCAAAATTAAAATTAAACATTTCTTCTTCAAAAATGAACAAAACTAAATAAGTATAAAAGAAATTTGATAATTAAACTTTCAAGTTTTTAGGAATGGTAAGTTTGTAACACTTACATTTCTGAAATTATTAAAGCTTAAAATTTCATTAAGGCCTTTGGGACACCCTGTATAGCACTTTTAAGGTTTATAAAATGATTTAAAGTTGTTATCTTATTTGATCCTCACAACAACCCTGTAAAATAGGTATTATTATTACTCCTCATCTTATGGATGGAGAGATTGAGGTACAGAGACTTTGAACTTGGATCTTCCTGACTCTTCAGTCCTGCTAGGGACACCTAGCTCCTTATGCTAGATACTGAGTAGGTCACTGTGAGGGGGGAGTGGAGATTAATTGATACAAAGTTTAGATAAGGATGCACAGATAACAACCACACCCAGTGGTCTTCAGAATCTGGGGGAATCAAGAAAACATCAAGGAAGAGCCACCATCTGTTTTAGGCTTTCATGACTAAGTAAGAATTTCAACAAGTGGGGTGAGGTGATAGCAAAGTGCCTGGCACATACTAGGCACTTAATAAGTACTTATTTGTTGATTCACAGATTGTGTAGGGTCTAGATAACACATTATACATTATTCAATTCAGTTTAGTTCAGTCTAATTCAATAAATAATAACTAACCTTTATGTAGCATTTTAAAGTACTTTTAATACTTTCTCATTTAATCTTCTTAATAATTCTGTGAGGTAAGTGCTATTAATACCAACTTTACAGACGAGGAAATTGAGTCTCAGAGAAGTCAAGTGACTTGTTCTGGATTGCATAGATAATTAGTGTCTGAGGCGGAGTTTGAACTCAACACTTCTTGGCTCTACACCCAGTGCTCTGTCCACTGTGCCTTTTCACTGCCATGGTAAATGTGAATAAACATCTATTAAAGAGCTTGTTCTGTGTAAGGCATGGTCCTATGTACAGGGCATTCAGTACAAAAGATATACATTCCTGACTTCAAGGAGCTCACTCATTATTTGATGGAATGGATGAGACATGTACATAAACCCAAGTTTAAAAAACAAAATCAAAAACCTTCAGCTTCCCTGACACTTCTGCAAGATTTAATACTGTTGGCCATTCTCTTCATCCGGATACTTCTTGTCCTTTGGCTTTGGTGACATTACACTCTCCTGGTTCTCCTCTTTAATATCTGCTTCCTCTTTCCCTGTCTCCTTCCTTGGCTCACCCTCCATCCTCCC
This sequence comes from Vombatus ursinus, assembly GCF_900497805.2. Taxonomy (NCBI): domain Eukaryota; kingdom Metazoa; phylum Chordata; class Mammalia; order Diprotodontia; family Vombatidae; genus Vombatus; species Vombatus ursinus. Next base: position 4,915,281 of record NW_020950326.1, on the reverse strand, counting down.
CCATTGCCATACTATGTGGGCATTTTTCTCCCTATACTCTCCTTTGCTGATTTCATCTTGTGCCATCCTTTCATTATAACCAATCATTCAACAAGCAGGTATTAAGTGTCTACTCTGCACTTAGGCACGAGGATACAGATAATTCTAAAATCTCTACCTCCAAGTCAGATCTTTCCCTTAGCTTCCACCCAGCATTCTTAGGTTGACAGGATGTGGATGTCTCATTTGCTCTTTAAACGCAATATATTTTTATACCTGCCCTACTTTCAATTTCCTTATTTTGGTTGATGGCATCACCAATCTCTCAGTTACTCAGACTTGAAATCTCAGAGTTGTTTTTTTTTTAACTTCTCTTATTGATTAGTCATTTCAATCTTGTCTGCCTCTTCTTTGAGGTTTTCTTGGCAAAGATACTGGAGTGGTTTGCTATTTCCTTCTCCAGCTCATTTTACAAATGAGAAAACTGAGGCAAAGAGGATTAAGTGACTTGCCCAGGGTCACACTAAGTTTCTGAGGCTATATCTGAACTCAGAAAGAGGAGTTTTTCTGACTCCAGGACTGGCCCTTTATTCACTGTGCCATCTAGCTGTCCTGCGCCACATATGCAATTCATTGTCAAATCCTGTTAATTATATTTCTTTTTTATTTATCTATTACTGTGGACTCACACTACCATGATTCTAGTTTGAGCTTTCCTTACATCTCAACTAGACTGTTGTCTTAGCCTCCAACCTCCAGTCCTTTCCCTTCTGTAATCAAACCATCTTTCACAGAGCTGCAAAAACAATCTTCTTAATCCTCAGCTATACATGTGCCACTCCCCTATTGTCAAACCTTCAATGATTCCCTGCTGCTAGCATATTATACAAACTCCTTAGTCTTATACCTAAAGGCCTTTGTAATCTGGACCCTATCTACCTTTGCAGTCTTGTTTTGCATGACCTCTCTTTATTCACTTTGCATGAGCTAAACTGGTTTGCTAGTTATTCTATGGACTCATCCTCCACTCTCATGTCTCCATAAATTTTCACAGTATCTCTCCCATTCCTGGAACCCATACCCTCTTCAGCTCTACCTAAAGAAATTTTCCTATTTCTCAAGATCCACCTGGGGTACTTCCTTCTCCATAAAACTTTTCCTATCCACTCCTCTCATCCCTCAACTGAATGGATATCTGCCAGTTAAATTCCCTAAGACTCTTCGTCTGGAATTTTCTTCTGCCCAATCAACCAATTGATTAATCAAAAGCATTTATTAAGCAACTATCATTTGTAAAACACTATGCTGGTGCTGGGAATACAAAGCCACACACACACAAAAGAAGAAAGAAACAATACCTGCACACAAGGAGCTTACACTCTACCATCATATGTATGAAGTATCTTGTGAACACTTTTTTGTATACATGTTATGTCCCCTTAATTAGACTGTAAATTCCTAAAAAGCAGGAATGTCTTATCTTGCATCTTTGTGTCATAAGCACCTATTACAACTTCACACTATTATTAATAAGTTAATAAGATTATCACAGTTTTTGATTGAATCGTATAGGTAAGATCGAACCTGATTGCTACAAGGAGGGTGATGATGATGAAGATAATGACAATGAATGTAGACTTTTTGACAACATCCTCAAGATTTGCCTTTTCCAAATAAAATTATAGGGAATTGGGGTAGGGAGGTTATGAACTAAGAGGAATAGTAATAGGGTTGAGGATGGAGGTAAGAAATGGAGGTATGGTTGGTATATGAACAGAGAGCTTGGTGGAGATTGAAGGAGAGAATGTGGGGTCATAAGGTAATGTCTGTGTAGTGAGAATGTGATAGCAGTCAAGGGAGGGAATGTGTGTGATGGTAGAAACTGCCTGACTAGGAATTATTTACTTCTTACCACTTTTATTAGATCAAGGTCAGAGATGAGGGAGGGGAGATGAGCAGGGAGGAGTTTTTCAGGCTTTGATCAGGACAAACTGTAGAGTGAGCTGGCAACCCAGATGCTCCCCCCGGAGTTGGAATGTTGGAGTTGCCACATGGAGAGGATAGAATCCAAATGAAAGGAGAGACTTTTTGGAAGTCAGGAGGAAACTACCACCTCAGCACTTTTTAGAGGGAGGGAGAGGATAGAGAAAGGAGAGAAAGAAGGAGAAGAAAAAAGGAAGAGAAGAGAAGAAGAAAAAAGGGAAGGGAAAAGAGAGAGCAGAAGAGAAGAGAGGGGATGAGAAGAGGAAGAAGAGAAGAGAGGAGAGGAAAGGAAAATGAAGAGAAACATGACAAAAGGGAGGAGAGAAGCAAAGGGGAAGAGAGACCTACCAGTTGGAGCTAATTTAAAATTCTCCTCTTGTTTAGAGTGCAAGAATCTTGAAAATATACAATGATGGCTGGGGGAACCCTGGTGAGTTGTGGGGGGGAGTTGTCTAACATCTTGATCTATTTTCTTAAATATTTTGGTTCGAGAAAACCCTAAAGTCCCTGTGCCAAGCCATTTTCCCTGTAAATTTTTAAACCCATCTGTAGTTGAAGGGAAATTGAATCCATATGTTTTCAATTCATTTACACTTAACTTATTAAAATATTGCTTTGTAAGAGCTATTTGATGTCCAGGAAGCCATTTGCGTCTCTTAAATAAATCTTTTAAGGCCTTTTTTCTTAGAAATAGGAAATTGCATTTTGCCAAATGCAAATTAACTTGCACCTCATAAAGTTCAAGTTCAGCTCAAAACATACAATGCATGAGCCTAGGGTGGGTTTGAAACTTGGCAAACTATCTCAAGGTTTAATCTAAACCAAAAGACAGCAATTGGGAGGCTGCAGGGTAATTCCAAAGTATGGCATTGTTGAAATCTGCCAGTGGAAAGTGAGACCTCGGCACCACCTCACTCTCGATTACACAGAGGCTGATTATTCAGGCTGGGGACCATCCTCCCCCCGAATTAGCAGTGTAATGGGAGGGATGTTAGGGGTAGCTGGCTGGTACCACACAAGGGGCATTTGCTTCACATGGATCTTGACAGCTTCAGGAGACATCTGAAAGCATTATAACTCCATCAGTGGTGGGACTGCTTACAGGGTATAGAGAAAGGGAAGTGCAGCTACAGAGATCTGATGGGAATTGGGGACTAGTCCCCTCTCCTTCCCCCTTTACCTTCATTCTATATATAACAGCAGAATGGAGATCTAAGTACCTTGAGGATAAAAGAGTAGGGGCCTTCCACATGACACTCAGAAACTGCCACAATATTTAGGTTTCCCACCTTTGTGTGTGTTCTTTATGCCCCTTTAGAGGTTTCAGTGGTGATGCATGTCTGACTTTTTCTTTTCTTCTTTTCTGTTCACTGCTTCCTCCTGAGGGTAGACATGGCTGGGAAAAAAGGTGAGAAAACTCAATTCTCTTGATCATGCCTAGTATAAGCAGAGCTGGGAAATGTTTGGGATGGAGGCTTAAATCTTTTGGCTCCAAAATTATCCAGAGTTCTATCACCCCATGACCAATAATTAAAAGTAGACATCAGCAAACCATTTTTCAGAGGCATTATATGATCAGCACAATCTAGGTACGAAGGCAGAACTGAATCCATTCATTTCATAGAACCAGAGCGGCGAGGTGAATTGACTTTAGCCCCTTTGCCCTCTTTATTCATCTCATATGAATGGCCATCTCATGGTAGCATGGCAAAGTGTATGTGACACTAGATTTGGAGTAAGGAAGAAAGTTCAAATTTTGCCTTAGACACTTCTTAACTTTGTGACCCTAAGTACTCTGCTTAACCTCTTTGTAAACCACTTTCTTCATCTCTAAAATGAAAAGATCAAATTTCGTGACCTCTAAGATCCTTTGCAACTCTAAATATATTGTCCTATGAATCTCTCTGCTTTAAAGGTCTCTGGGATGGGAGAGCAGGAATCAGTTTGGAGACAATATGAAGGAGTAGCTCTCTCAAGGGTGAACATACATACCCAGAGAAACTAAAGTCAGAAGTTAAGCAAAGGGAGCCCCAAACATTCCCTGGCCTGAAGGAAGATCCAGTTTATCATGCTTAAATATATACTGTATCTCAGGAAACAAGGGCCCTACAGATAAGTTCTCTTGATATGGATTCTCTGGAGATTTGAAAGTTTGTATTATCAATGAGGCCCATTTATCACTCATACGGTACATAATTCTGGATTCTGCACTTGGTCAATGCTATGCTTCTTTCCCCTTTCCTCTCCCCCTCCTCGCCACCCATGCAAGGACTTGTAGGATGGGGAGCTCTTGAACACACTGGGATGGAGAAAATAAAACACATTTAGTTATAGGATGGGGGGAAAGAATCAGCTCTGATACCATAGCTGGAAAAGATTTTCAACCAATGATGCTTTCTATTCCTCATTAAGGCAATAATTTATAAGAATCCATTGCAGAAAGAATTGGAGATTGAAGGAATACCCATCAATTGAGGAATGGTTGAACAAGTTGTAGTATATGAATATAATGGAATACTATTGTGCTATAAGAAATGATGAGCAAGCAGATTTCAGAAAACCTGGAAAGACTTAAATGAACTGATGCAAAATGAAGTGAGCAGAACCAGGAGAACATTGTACACAGTAACAGCAATGTTGTATGATGATCAACTATGAATAACTTAACTCTTCTCAGCAATACAATGATCCAAGACAATTTCATATGACTCATGATGGAAAATGCTATCTGCAACCAGAGAAATAACTGACGGAGTCTGAATGCAAATTGAAGCATGCTATTCTAACTTTATCTTTTTCATGTTTTTTTTTCCTTTTGGTCTGTTTTTTTTTTCACAATATGACTTATATGATAATGTTTCCCATAATTGTGCATTTATAACCTATTTAAAATTCTTACTTTTTTAGGGAGTGGGAAGGGAAAGAGGGAAGGAGAAAATTAGGAACTCAAAATCTTTTAAAAATGAGTGTTAAAAACTGTCTTTACATGTAATTGGAAAAAAATAAAATATTATTAAAAAACAAAAGAGATTGAAATTAAAAAAAATCCATCACAGACATGTCCCACCTCTGACACATACTGACTGAATAAACCTGAGCAATTCAATTAACTTCTCAATGGCCCAGGCAACTCTTCATATGCTGTGTAGCAATTGCCTATTTTCCTTGATGGGGCAACTAGATGGCCAGTAGATAGAGTATTTGAGTTCAGATATGGCCTCAGACATTTACTAGCTGTGTGTAACCCTGAACAAGTCACTTAATCCTGTTTGCCTCAGTTTCCTCATATATAAAATGAGCTGGAGAAGATACTCCAGTATCTTTGCCAAGAAAATTACAAATAGGGTCATGAGAAGTCAGACATGACTGAAATGACTGAACTAAAACAACACACAAAAACTGTCTTCATAGGGGGACTTTCCTCACTGAAAGCTGCCTACATTAATGAAATAACAGGTCCATACCAAAAGGAGAAAAAAATATTAAGAATCCATGACACGATTAAAAAAAAACTAGCAAGGAGACTACAGCAGTATATCACAAAGATCCTACACTATAACCAGGTGGGATTTATACCAGGAATGCAGGGCCATTCAATACTAGGCAAACTATAAGTATAATTGACCATATCAATAACAAAACAACAAAAATCATATAATTTTATCAATAAATATAGAAAAAACTTTTGTCAAAAAGAATCAATGCATGCATTCCCTGATGCAGGCTATCTATTTGGTCCACTTTTCTCTGCTTCAGTGGGTTCAAGTCTTTCGATTCTAAATGTTCTCTTTAAGAGTTGAAAGGCTCGGAGGACCATGTGACCCAAGAAGCTCCTCACCTGCAATTTTGTATTACTGTTCTAATTTTCTAGTGGTGTAAATTGGCAGGTTTCTTTTAGAATCTACTGGGACTCGGTTCTCTGAGCCCTGTCTTGTCTGTTCATTCCAAAAAGGACATAAATTCCTTGGAGGGAATCACATAGGTCTGTATCTATCTATAGACAGAAGGTAGTCAAGGAACTAGTCAGTGCTATTTGGGCCATCAGTGACCACTGACTCTACCTCTCTCCAGGAAGAGGTCTTTAGAAAATGATTATTTTGGGACTCAGGGGAGTGAGAGGGGAGGAAGTAACAAATTTTAATGCTGAAAACTCATAGCATTCATGGGAAGGGAATAAGCATTTATATAGCATCTACTGGATGCCAGGCTTTTTGCAAATATCATCCCATTTGATCTTCATGACAACTCTTTGATGTTGGTACTATTACTCCCATTTTGCAATTGAGGACCTGTGTGACCTCAAGCCGATCATTTAGGCTCTCCAGGCCTCAGGTTCTTCATCTATAAAATGAAGGTAACACACTTAGGGACCTTTTTTTTTGGTCTTAAATTGGTCAGCTATGTAGACAAAGACTGTCACTCCTCTACCCAGTTTCAGAACCCATTCTCCATTTACCCAACATGGAATTGGATCCAAAGATCCTCATGCCATATTTGATGCTTTATTCCCCAGTGTTTTACTAAGCTAATCTAGATTTCATTCTCTTACAGTGTTCTACTTAGCTTATTCAATAATCTCCCTATAATCTTTCATAAGCCTAGGGACTGAGCTTACTATGAGGCCAAAATTTGCTCACTAACATCAAGAGAATATCTTGAGGTTCTCTTGAAACCCAGGACATAATTTATGCTTGTATAGAAGCACACAAATTTGGCATCTCCCCTGCACTATTGTCTTTCTTCCCCTAGAGTTCTCGATCTAGCAACAAGAGTTGGAAAGGTAGAGAAATTTACTCATATTATTTCACAGCAAGTTTCAGGATAGGAAGGAAGCCGAGATATCTTCAATATACCAGACAATTTTTCTTTACACTGGATTGGAGGAATTAGAGCCTTTGGCTCTTAAAAAAAATTGGTGTGGGACAACGAAAAGCTCAAAGAATGAATGGTAGCTAGACGAGGGAATTATGGTGGTGAACTTGGGCTTTGTTCAAATGAGTGGTTCTGATTCAAATGGAGATTGGCAATCATCTCTGAATCTGAGGATGAGGAAGATAGCATAACTGGTATGGTCATCATAGAGAAATTAGTAGAAAAAGCATTGGACCTAACATCAGCAGATATAGCTTCAAGTCCTGGTTGCCTCTAACTGTAGTAATCCAAGCAAAACACTTCTCTTGGTTTTTTGTTTCCTCCTTGGTAGAATGAGAGAATCATTTGGGTTTTAATGGCTCAGAGTGAATGTAAATAGCAATAGTTTTCTGTTCTGGCCAGAAACTCTGAGGGTCTTTCCCTCCCAGATTAATTCTTTTGTGATGGCGAACTAGACCATCTTTTGGTTCAATCCTTCCCTAGCCCTTAATCACTGAATAGGCCTTGCCTCATACAAACTGAGACCTGGGAAAGACCTAAGAAGGTCACTCACTGCATCTCAGGCCAGGGTCAGTTGTCTTGACTTTTGTCTTTCCACTGGACTCAGATAACTCTGGAGGAGAGAGTGAAGCTAATGAATTTGCACAGCTCTGCCTTGCTTAAATCCAAGTCATGTGCAAGTCAAAACATCATTCTTTTTGGAGAAGAAAAGGTGAACAACAACAAACAACAACAACAAAAGAAGAGCATATAAGGACATCTCTAAGGTCCCTTCCAGCCCTGGCACTCTATGAATATGTGACTATAACATTAAGCTTCTTAGATCAAAAGGAGAAGATCTGGATGACATAATAACACATCAACGAAGAAATGAGACCATCATTTTCAAACTTCTGTTATATGTACCTTGTGTTCATGCGTTATAAAAAGTGCAAGTTTATACATGCTTTCCAAACACTGGGAGAAAGACCCAATATCTAAGTTCAAAGCATTCAATAAACCATCTGTGGTGCTTCTGTATATAATCTATATGTATATATTTATTTGATATTTCTCTCTCAATATATGCACACATATACACATAGTTGAAGAAGTGATTAACTTTTTAGGAGTTAAAAATAAATTTAATGATTTTTTCCAATGTTTAAATAAACTATTGAGAATCATTTTGGATTTTTCCATAGTATTGATACAATGGGGAGCATCTTTTAGAATAACACTGAAACTTGTACTAAACATGATTGTATATACAAATTATTATTATGGTACCTTGCACATAGCCTACCCTATCTGAAAACCCTCCATTATTTCCAAATAGAGTTTAAGTTCTTAAGTCTATCATCAAGGCTCTCTTACAATTTGGCTTTCATCATTCTTTCAGGCTTTTTTGCTTGCTATTCCCTTACATCAACCCTCATTCCAATCAACTGGTCTACTTATCATCGCTGGACAAATCAAGTCCACCCTCACCTCTGGATCTTTTATCTTATCATTTACCACACTTGGAATGTTCTTCTGGCTTCATCTTTGCTTATTAAAATCCTACCCCATCTTTAAAGGCCCAGCCTAAGTGTCACCTCCACCAAGAAGCCTTCATCAATTTCTGAAACAAATGTGATCTTTCTCTCCTCTAAACTACCAAAGTTCATACCTTGTTCATACTTCTATTATGACCCTAAAATCTCAACCTTTCAAATCTCAGCTCCAACTCAACCCTCCCCCATACTAACTTTTGTCTACTTTGGATGTATTTCTATGTTTGCATGCTCTTTTCCCATTCAAATGTAAGTTCCTTTACAGTGAGGACTATTTCATTTTGGTGTTTGTACTCCCAGAATCTGGCACATAGTAGATGGTCAATTAATGCTTATTGATTGACATTTATCACCTCTTACCTTGTAATTTTTACATGTCTTAGTTTCTCCTTTAAGAAAAGTATTACGGTAAGTGTGCATGTCTTATCCTCCCCATTAGACTTTAGGACAAAATGCCCTTGAAGACAATAGTGACCTATTTATGACTCATCTTCATAACCTAAAAAATGCCTAGCACAGTTCTTTGCATGGAAACATAATTGTTGAATGGATGGATCCTAGATTAGGAGCTGGAAGGGAACTTAGAATCTATTGAATCCCGCCCCCCCCCCAATTTTACAAATGAGAAAGTGAGGCCCAAGGATGTTAAATGACTTGGCAAAAGTCACACAGGTAATAAATTGTCAAAGGTGGGATTTAAACCTTTTTTCTCTTGACTTCACTCCACTTGAATGTGAGTGTATGGATGAATGCATAATACCCAAATAATTTCTCAGACTTCTTCCTCCTGGTTTTGGGTGTATGTGGGTGTGATTCCACTGAGAGACACTCCCTAGTCTGGAGCTTGCCCTTTCTTTGGCTTTAATGGAGAACTTTTCCAACAGCAGCTCTTCAGGTTATGGATAGGCTTGCTGTCATTTGTATTTTTCAGGCAAGTATGACCTTGGGCAAGCCCCTTACATTCTTATTTTCAGTTTCTTTATCTGTGAAATTGGAATATATATTTCTTCTGTTACCTACCTCACAGATATGTTTTAAGGATTAAACAAGATAATAGATATCTTCATTGGATGAACTAGGTGGTGTGACCCTAGGCAAGACACTTCTACTCTGTGAGGAAGACTGTCTACAAATATTTTAAAAAAGGAAGATGGGTGTAAAAATAGCTTTTCTTGGGTTATTTGGAATTGGTGCAAACTTCCATACTACTCTATCATAAGGACATATTTTTTGAGCATCTACAATAGACAGGGCACTAACATGAGGACCAGGGATAACAGAAAGAGGATAGATGCTGCTTTCTCTTCATTCATCATTAGGATGGCATCCTTGAACTGATGCTTCATAAGACTGCTAACATGGCCAGGCATGATGACAGATGCCTGTGAGCCCTACTACTAGGGGAGACCAAGGATGCTGACTCCCCTTGGATTCAAGAATTCTGAGCTGCAGCAGGGCTAAAGTCAATTGGGTATCCATGCTCAGTCTGGTGCCAATGTGGTGAGCTGCCACCAGGCTGCCTGAGGAGGAGCTACCCAGCTCAAGTCAGAAAAACTGGTTAAAATTTCTATGATAACCACTACTGGAATTTGGCCCAAGAATGGCCACTGCACTTCCAGCCTGGTCGAGCTAGAGAATCCCAGTCTCCAAAAGAAAAAAAAAGTTTCTGACCTTTGCCTGTTCTTTATGCTGAAGGACATATTTGCACAAATATTTATGGAGAGGGCATCTATGAATGAAAGCACATGCCTAAATGCTGAGATGAAAGCTTGAGTCAGGATTGCCTTGGGGAGGCAGTGAGTGATGGATAGGACAGAACAGAGGGATCTCATCCCATTTTCCTTCACTTAATCTGAGAAAATGTCCTGGAGGAGGTGGGGTTTCATAGATAGAGATTCTCTGAAAAACACATGATCCATACCATATTTGGCTTTATTGGGCTCACATAGCAAGTATATTCTAAGAAATACAAAATCCCAAAGAGGCAGAACAAAAAATGAATTAGTCATTCAGTTAGGGAACAAAGGGAGGGATTTTAGAGGACAGTGTTTCTGTTTTGATGAAACTTGTTTCAGAGTAAGGATAGAAGCCTCCTCACAGGACCATTATGAGGATCAAATAATACAATAAATCTAAAGTACATTATCTGAAAAGGTACAAATATATCAATGTGTATATGGATTAATCAGGTAGCCAACCATAGAAGAGTTTTTATTCTATTTCAGCATTTGCATTGTAGTATCTGGGGGAAAAACAAATAAAACATAAAAGAGAATATTTCACCACTCCTCCTTCTACCTGTACTAGATGCTAAAGTGACATGTGGGCTGCTATGGACCAAGCTGCTGTGGGTGGGTGCAGCAGGCAAGGAAAAATGGTGGATGGTGTGGATCACATAGACATTTATGCAGATGTGGGTGAAAACTTCAGCCCAGGAGCCTGAATATGGTGGGCATGATAAGATAGATTTGTATGCTATTGTCATCTCTCCATCTGTGAATAATGGAGGTGCCCCAGAGGATTGTGATTACATGGATGCTCTCCCACAATCTGTTGGCAATGATATAGGTAAAAGATCAGAACTAAATGTTGTCTTTACATATATTGGAAAGACAACTGCATTGTACATTGGAAATCTTACATGGTGGAAAATTGATGAAGGTTTAACTCAAACAGTCCATTCTTTGGGAAAAAAATGATATTTCAGAGATTGTTTTTTTTTTAAACCAGGCTAATGCCCAGTCAAAAGGGTTTGCTCTTGCTGGTGCTGGATCTTAAGCATCCTCAAAAAAGTTAATGCATCTGTTACCTAAAAGAGAACTACATGATCAGAATCCTGTTGTGACTCCTTGTAGTAAGCAGTTCCTGAGCCAATTTGAAATGCAATTCAGGAAAACTACATAGTCAGGACAAATGTCAGGGGAAGGCAAAGCTGGCCATCCAGGAGGCAGTTGATGTGCAGCATTTCCACAAAGTGGTAGGAGATGGGGCCATTTTTCCAGGGGCTGTTCCAGGTGGGGGCAGATTTTCTGAACCAGCTAGACCGGGAGGGTCACCCCTACCTTTCCCAGGAAATTTAATCAAACATCTTATTAAAGGAACTTGGCCTTTAATCCTGGAAACTGGGATTCCATGACATATGAGGCACAGCATAGAGGAAATACCCATGTTTGGTCTAAAATCTGGACAAACTCCACTACATCCACCCCTAGGTCCTCCAGGCCCTCCTAGTGCACCAGGCCCTCTCCCTTCTGGTCAGCTTCTTCCTCCTCCATTATCTGGGCCTCCTAACGGAGGTGATTACCCTCCACCACCAATTCTTTTTCCAAGACAGTCTTTTGGGCAGCCTCCATTGGGTCCAATTTCTTCTGGTCCTCCAACTCCAAGCAGTGAACACCTCCACCTCTAGGCCCTTTTCTACCTCATACACCTGGCCCTTTGGGGCCACCCCTCATGCTTACTCCTCCTCTACATCTTCCTGGACCACCTCCAGGTGTCCTCACTCCCCCACCAGCTCCACATATAAACCCAACTTCCCCCACCAACCAACAGTGGCATGCTAACATCAGATAGCTGGCACACCCGCCAACCCATATGGCTGACCTCCCCATATGGTAGAAGTGACTATGAGCTACCTGGAAGAGAAATGGATGCTGTAAGAATGCCATTAAGTGAAGTAGAGTTTGGAGAAATCATGAATAGAAACAGGACAATTTTTTTTTTAGGCAATTGGGGTTAAGTGACTTGCCCAGCATCACACAGCTAGTAAGTGTCAAGTGTTTGGTCTGACGTCGGATTTGAACTCAGGCCCACCTGACTTCAGGGCCGGTGCTCTATCAACTGCACCACCTAGCTGCCCCAAAACAGGGCAATTTTGAGCAGTGCCATTTCAAGAGCTGTGTCTTACACCAGTGTTGGTAATTATAGGAGTGCTATTGAGACACTGGTGACTACTATTTCCTTAATTAAACATTCCAAAGTGTCTGCTGATGATCATTGCATAGTGCTTATTAGTTCCTTGCGGGATTGCCTTCATGGAATTGAGTCCAAATCTTATGGTTCTGGATCAAGTTGTGAACAATCAAGAGAGAGAGACCACAGAAGATCCAGAGAAAAGAGCCAATGTCACAAATCCCATAGTAGAAATTGTCATGATAATTGTTACAGAGAGAGAAGCAGAGAACAAGAAAGACATTGGGACCATGACCAAGACCAGGACAGAGAATATGATAGAGAGTGAGAGTATCGCTACTGTTGGAAAAGCTGAAGGAGGAGGAACATCACCCAAGACAAACAACATTTTTCATGGGGGAACACGACATGCGTCTAGCAGTTTGCTTCTTGTGATTGAATTGAAGATGTAAGGATTCATGGATAAAATGAAAAGGAACAGATCTGAATAAAGAAAATGTTCATAAATGGTAACTGGTAGCTCTACTTTTACTTTTTATCTTGCTTAATTATTTTATTTGAAAGAAATCTGAGTGATTTAAAGGTTATAGCTTTTGCGACTTTGTTACTGGTTATATACATTTGGCCATCATAATGTATAAGCAATTGGAAAAAAGTTAAGTAAATGCTTGTTTTTATAGTAGTTTCTTCTTGTTAAAATGTTTATATGATAATGTCTATAAACAGCACCATTTTGATTACAATAGATGTAGTGTTATAATAACTACTTAATGGGGAAAAAATGAAAGTTACATGTTGTCATCTTCATAATCAAGATAGGCTCTTCATCAGTGGCAGAAAGGATGCTGGGGCATTCAAACAGTTGGGTTCACATTTTGTTATCTTTTCCCTTGATCTCTAGAGTTTTATATGTATGAGAAGAATAGACCAAACCCTAAAACACACCAGGTTCCCCAAAATCTTATATTGTGCCAAATGCATTCTAGGCTATCCTGTCATCACAGTCCTCTGTAATAAAGAGATTATAAGGGCTCAGACAATGGCCCAGTTGTTACTAGCCAAGTTTGCTACCCTAACCTTCCAGAGCAGCCAAAGAATGGAGACTGTCTCTTAGGGTTCACCATAATGGGCTCTTATCTGTGGAACTGTGGTTTATATGGGGAAAGAGATACATGAATGAAGTTAAAGAGAAGGCAGAGATTTATAACTGAGATGTGGGGAGTTTGGAAATGAGGAAGTTAGGAGAATGAGGCTGGCTTGTCAAGAGATTTCAGGAAGAGTTGACCTTTCAAACAATGAATGTTGGCACAGTTTGGTTGTCCTTGGCATCCACTACTCTTTTTGTGCTCCTTTCTTCTTTTCCTGCTATTTCCTCACTGTAGCATTCTCATGCTTCCTCTACCCTTCTACCTCTGAGAAAATAAATTTTTCACTTCCTTATTACATTAAAATATTCATCATAACATAGTTGTGAATGTTCTTGACCCTGACAGAGATTCGTGTGTACCCTAAATAGATAATTTCATAAGTGGCTATGGTCAACAATTTTCATCACCTGGTGGTCAGTCTTTCCAGAATGATAGACTAATAGAATATGAGAGTTGGAAGGCTCTTCAGCTGTCATCTAGTCCAACACATACACAAAGAATCCTCACTATAATATACCCATAAAGTAGTTATCAACCTGTGTGTGAAGACCTCCATGGAGGGGGAACCCCATCACCTCTTGAGGTATTCTTTTCCACCTTTGAACAGAAATAATTTCTAGAAAGGATTTTATTTTTGTCATGACATCAGGTCTATCTTGCCCCTTTATGACTTTGACCCATTCGTTGATCCTGATTCTTCCTTCTGGGGACAAATAAAATAAGTCTAATCTCTTTTCCACATGATAAGTTTCCAAATGCTTAAATACTTCCTGAGACTTTGTAGTTTATTAGCCATAGAGGACAATTATATTTGACCCACGGGAAGGTGAACAAACTGCCGAAAGACTGTACATGAGAAGTTGGGAGGAGAAGGAGGGACCTTCTCTGCCTCATCAACGTTTCCTGTCCTAACCTAAGAATTGAGTCTTCAAGGTCCAATCAGCTTCCACTTCTCCCTGGACTATCTGAGCTCAAACTGCTGTTTTCTCTATTACATTTAGAGTCAGTATCATAGTCCCCTCATCTCCATATTTGTTATCCTTTCTATATATGTAGTACTTATCTCTCACCAATTTTATATGTTCCTAAAAATAAGGATCCTATCATATACTTCTATTACCTCTAGATCCTAGCATGGTATAGTGCCCACAGCATCTGCTACTTTAATAACTGTTTAATGAACAAATTAGTAGTAGGAATGTATTAAATTCTCACTTAGTTAATTCTTAATTCACTACCAAGTATCACTCATCATGATGAGGTCTGAGAGAGACTCTGGAGACTGTCACTCAAATGCGGACACCAACAGAGTGCCTTATTTCTCCTCCTACCCATTAGGATACTCAAGATGGTACAGCTCCCTCTTGCTGTTTTATAGCTATGCCTTGATTGTGTAACAACTGCTATCCTGAAAAGTGATAGGATCACAGAATCAAAGATCTAGAGCTAGAAGAGATATATAAATGGAGTTGTGATACATCAAAAAAAGGTCTCAAACACACTGGTGGGGTGAATTTAAGAATATCTCCAAATGAGTCATTTTGAAAAGGAAGACTGCTACTTTGTTCTGTCCAATCTATCCTTCACACAGCTGCCAAAATAATATTTTTTTTGGCTAGGTAATGGGGTTAAGTGACTTGCCCAGGGTCACACAACTAGTAAGTGTTATGTGTCTGAGGCCGGATTTGAACTCAGGTCCTCCTGAATCCAGGGCCAGTACTCTATCCACTGTGCCACCTAGCTGCCCACCCAAATAATATTCTTAAAGCAGAAGTCTGGTCACA
This sequence comes from Vombatus ursinus, assembly GCF_900497805.2. NCBI lineage: Eukaryota > Metazoa > Chordata > Mammalia > Diprotodontia > Vombatidae > Vombatus > Vombatus ursinus. Next base: position 4,900,068 of record NW_020950326.1, on the reverse strand, counting down.
TCATTCTCTTGCTTAAGAAACTTCAGGGGAAGGGCAAGGGAAGGAGCCAATGTGGTTGAGTATGTTGGGCATTATTCCCAAGCTCTACCAACATTACCCTCTAAACCACTTTAAGAAGCACCTCAAATCAAATTCTAATTGGCATAACCAACAAAAAAGTAAAAATGAGTCATTTTTCTCAGACCAGTACAACTTAGGAGGATATAAAAAATGATCCATGGACCCTAGAATATAGGTTGGCCAACCTTGGAGGAAATAGCAGCAGCAGCAGTGGCAGCAATGGTATAAGGAGTACTCAGAGTCCATAGGCCTAAGGGAATTAAACATCTGGTCAAAAGAAATTACAGAGGACCCCTGTACTACGCAGGACTGGATACCATTTGGCAACTCCATTGCCCGTTGCTCAATTCCAGGTCACAGTTACAAAGCAGAGAGGAGTTGTGATCATGAAAAAGCAGGGGTCATACCTAGGTAAGGACCAGAGTACAGATCAGGAGGACACTGAACACACTTCTGTCTTGATAACACTACCTTGGAAGCAATGAAAACTTGTAGGCCAACAAACGTAACTAGGAAAATAGCAGGACATAAAAGCCTGAATCTTGGGACAGTGATTCCACCCTCAGAGTTGAGCAGAGTGCAAGTCTACCACAAAGTCCAAACTCAAGAAATAGACTAGAAAAATGAGCAAACAACAAAAAACCTTATCATAAAAAGATATTATGGTAATAGGGAAGCTAAAGACACAAACTCAGAAGAAGACAATGACTTGAAAACATCTATACACAAAGCTTCAAAGAAAAATGCATATTGGACACAAGCCCAACAATAATTCCTGGAAGAGCTAAAGAAAGAAATTTTAAAAAGCAAGAAAATAATAAAAAAATAACAAATTAGCATGGCAGAGAAAATGGGAAAAGAAATGAGATTAAGAAAATTATGAAAAGAGAATTAACAGCTTGATAAAAGAGGTACAAAAATACTGAAGAAAATGACTCCTTTAAAATTAGAATTAATTTTTAAAAAAGAGGTACAAAATCTTGCTGAAGAAAATGATTGCTTAAAAATTAGAATTGGTTAAGTGTAAGTTAATGCTTTATTAGATATCAAGAAACAATAAAACAAAATAAAAGATTGAAGAAATGGAAGAATATGTAAAAAATCTCATAGAAAAAACAACTGCTCTGGAAAAAAGATAAAGGAGAGATAAATTAAGAATTAATTATTGGATCACCTGAAATCCATTACTAAAATAAGAGCCTATACATCATATTTCAAAAAAATTATAAAGGAAAACTGCCCAGATATCTTAGAATCTGAACTCAAACTAGAAATTGAAAGAATCCATTGATCATCTCCTGAAAGAGATGAAAACTCCCTGGAATATCATAGTCAAATTCCAGAATTCTCAGATCAAGGAGAAAGTACTAAAAACAACCAGCAGTAAATAATTCAAATACTGTGGAGCCACTCAGTATTACACAAGATTTAGTAACTTCCACATTAAAGGAGTGGAGGGCTTGGAATATGATATTCTGTAAGGCAAAGGAGTGAGGATTACAACAAGAATAAACTATTTAGTAAAACTGGGTATAATCCTACAGGGGAAAAGTGGACATTAATGAAATAAAGAACTTTCAAGCATTCCTGATAAAAAGATAAGAACTGAATAGAAAATTTGATATTGAAACACGATACTTGAGAAAAATAAAAATAAAAAAACATAAATGAGAAATCATAAGTAACTTAGTAAGGTCAAACTGTTTATATTCCTAAATGAGAAGATGATACATATAACCCCTAAGAACTTACAGCATTTAGAAGAAGTCTACCTAGACAGAGGTTATAGGTATAGGTCTATTAGATTGGGATAATTTCAAATTGAGGAGGGAGGGGTGAGAAGGAGGACGCATTGGGAGAAGGGGAAGGGAAAGGAAGAATGGGAAAATTAATTCATTTAAAAGAGGTATGCTAGCAATAATTTTTACAATGGAGGGGAAATGAGGGGAAGAGGGCAATTTTTGAACTTCACTCTCATCTGACCTGGTCTAAAGGGGTATATACATTGTGTGTACACATATACACACATATACACACACATACATACACACAGAATGGATTAGAAACCAGAATCCAGTGACTTGTTTAGAAGAGACCCACTTGAAACAGAAAATACACACACACACACGCACACACAGAGTTAAAATAAGGGGCTGGAGCAGAATCTACTGTGCTTTAGGTGAAGTTAAAAAGTCAGGGGTAACAATCATGATCTCAGACAAAGCAAGAACAAAAATATACCTACTTAAAAAATACCTAGTTAATTAGGGAAATTACATTCTGCTAAAAGGTACCATTGACAGTGAATTAATATCAATACTGACCAAATGTTCACCAAATGGCAAAGCATCAATATTCTTGAAGGAAAAGTTAAATAAATTACAGAAGGAAATAGTAAAACTATATTAGTAGGGGACCTCAATTTATACCTTTCAGACCTAAATAAATATAACCATAAAATAAATAGAAAAGAAGGTAAGGAGATGAATAAAATTTTTAAAAAGTTAGATATGATAAATCCCTCTGAATAGTATTGTATGGGAACAGAAAGGAGTATACCTTTTCTCAGCAGTATCTGCCACTTTCACAAAAATTGACCATGTATTAAGGCATAAAAAGCTCATAAACAAAAACAGAAAAACAGAAATATTAAATTCACCCTTTTCAGACCATAATGTAGTAAAATTTACATTCAATAAAGGTCTTTGGAAGCATAGACTAAAAATTAATTGGAAATTAAATAATTTAATCCTAAAAAAATAAAAAATAAATTATAGAAACAATAAAATATTCATTAAAGATAATGACAATAATGAGACAACATACCAAAATCTGTGGATGCAGCCAAAGCAGTATTTAAGGAAAAATATATATTTCTAAACCCTTACATCAATAAAAGAGGGGGGAAAGCAAATCAATGAATTGGGCAAAGTCCTAAAAATCAAAGGAGAGATTAATAAAAATGAAAGTAAAATAAAGAACTAGTAAATAAAACTACTATCTGGTTTTATGAAAAATCCAACAAAATAAATGACTAGTTAATTTATTTTTTAAAAGAAAGAAAACCAAATTACCAATATCAAAACTGACAAAAGTGAGTACACATTCAATGAAGATGAAATTAAAGCAATTATTAGGAGGTATTTTGCCCACTTATATGCCAATAAAACTAACAATTTAAATGAAATAGATATATATTTACAAAAATATAAATTGCCTAGATTAATAGAAGAAATAGAATACTTAAATTACCCTTAGAAAAAGAATCTGAACAAGTGATAAAAGAGCTATAAATGAACTCCTTATGAAAAAAATCCCCTGAGGTATTTACAAGTAAATTCTGCCAACATTTAAAGAACAATTAATTCATATAATAACATATAAACTATTTGGGAAAAATAGATAAAGAAGGAATCCTATCAAATTATTTCTATGACCAAAGTATTATTTTGATACCTAAACCAGGGAGAGCAAAAACAGAGAAAGAAAACTGTATACTAATTTTCCTAATGAATATTGATGCAAAAATTTTAAATAAAATATGAGCACAGAGATTATAGCAATATATCACAAATATCATATACTATGACCAGGTAGGATTTATACCAAGAATGGATGGCTGGTTCAACATTAGGAAAACTATAAGCATAACTGACCATATCAATGACAAAACATGCAAAAATCTTATGATTATATCAATAGATGCAGAAAAAGCTTTTGAGAAAATGTAACACAGATTTCTATTAAAAATACTAGAAAGCATGAAGATAATTGAAATTCACTTATTTCTTTTTAAAAATATTTTTCCAATTACATGTAAAAACAATTTTTAACATTTCAAAAAATTTGATTTCCAAATTCTCTCCCTCCTCTTCTCCCCTTCTCTCTCATCAAGAAGGCAAGCAATTCTATATAGGTTATACATGTGCAGTCAAGCAAAATGTATTTCCATATTAGTCATGTTGTAAAAGAAAACATGACCAAAAAAACCCCAAGAAAAATAAAGTAAAAAAAAAAGTATGCTTCTATCTGCATTCAGATTCCATCAGTTTTTTCTCTGGAAGTGGATAGCATTTTTCATCATAAGTCTTTCAGAATTATCTTGAATTATTGTATTGATCAGAATAACTAAGACCTTTACATTTGATCATTGTTATAATATTGCTGTTATTGTGTACAATGTTCTCCTTGTTCAACTCACTTCACTTTATATCAGGTCATGTAAGTCTTTCCAGGTTTATCTGAAAGCATCCTGATCATCATCTCTTATAACAAAATAGTATTCCATCACAATCATATGCCACAACTTGTTCAGCCATTCCCAATTGGTGGACATCCCCTCAATTTCCAATTCTTTGCCATCACAAAAAGAGCTGCTATAGATATTTTTGTACAAATAGGTACTTTTAAAAAATCTCTTTGGGATACAGACCTAGTAGTGGTATGCCCTTTGGTCATAGTTGCAAATTGTTCTCCAGAATGGTTGGATCAGTTCACAACTCCACCAACAGTGCATTAGCGTTCTATTTTTCCCACAGCCCCTCCAATATTTGTCATTTTTTTCTGTCATATCAGCCAATCTGATAGGTGTGAGGTAGTACCTCAGAGTTGTTTTTATTTGCATTTCTCTAACAAATAGTAATATAGAGTGTTTTTTCATATGACTATAGATAGCTTTGATTTTTTTCTTTGAAAAATTGCCTGTTCATATCCTTTGACCATATATCAATTGGGGAATGACTTATATGCTTATAAATTTGACTCTGTTCTCTATATATTTGAGAAATGAGGCCTTTATCAGAGAAACTTGCTGTAATTTTTTTCACATTTATGATTACTGTATATTTTCCTCCATCCTATTTTCTTCCTGTTTATCCTTCTTTCTCTCTCCTTTCACCCTGTCCCTCCTCAAAGGTATTTTGTTTCTGATCATCACCTCCCCCCAATCTGCCCTCACTTCTATCAGCTACCCCTCTTTTTCTTATCAACTTCCCATTCTACTTTCCTGTAAAGTAATATATATTTCTATGCCCAAATGAGTATATATGTTATTCTCTCTTTCCAATTCTTATGAGAGTAAGGTTCAAGCATTGTCTGCCAATATGTACTATGTAGGGGAGAAGAAAGAATAACATATAAACAGCTATTATTGTGTTTCATTCTAGACTATGAACTTTAAGAGAGGCATTGACAAATCAAAGAGCATCCAGAAGATGATGCTGAGGCTGAAGTCAGGAAACCACATAGTATAAAGAATGATTAAAGGAACTCAAGATGTTTAACAAGGAGAAGATACAACTTAGGCAGAGTATTTTCAAATACTTGGAGCAATGTTATATAGAACAGGAAAAAATTGTTCTATGTAGTTCCAGAGGGTACAAATAGGACTAATGGGTAAAAACTAACAAGACATAAACAATGAATAATAAGGAAAAACCTTTTTTGTTGTTCAAAACTAGAATAGGGCTATTTCATTAGTAGTGAGATTCCCATCACTGGATCTATTCAGGCAAAAAAAAATGCATGCTTTAGAATAAGAGGTTATTAACCTGGGGTCCATAAATTGATTTAAAAATTTTGGAATACCAAGGGATCAGTGTTCCTTCCTGGATAAGGACCAGAGTGCAGACCAGGACATCACTGACTGCACTTCTCCCCAGATCGCAGGACCTTGGAAGCACTAAAAACTTCAAACCCCCAGAACTAGTTCTGAAAACAGCAGTGTGAAAAAGTATGAGGCTTGAGATGGTGTCCCTGTACTACCCCTCCATAAAATAAATAAGGAAGAAGTCAAAGAGATGAATAGAATCTTTAAAATGTTAGCTATGATAGACTTCTGAAGAAAACTGAATGGAAATAGAAAGGAATATACTTTTTCTGAGTTCTTTATGGTATCTTCACAAAAATTGACCATGGATTAGGGCAGGCCTACACAACCTGTGGCCCACCAAAGGATTTTGGGCAGATGTTTTCCTCTACATTTTTTGCAGGTCACCAGAAATCCTTTGGTGGGCTGCAAGATGTGCAGGTCTGGATTAGGGCATAGAAGTCTTACAACCAAATGCAGGAAAGCAGAAATATTAAATGCATCACTTTTAGATACAATAATGCAATGAAATGAAAATTATATTTAAATAAAGGGCCATGGAAGCATAAATTGAAAGCTAATTGGAAACTAAATAATCTAATTCTAAAAATGAGTGGGTCAAAGAACAAATCTTAGAAACAATCAATTATTCCATTAAAGAGAATGATAACAATGAGACAACACACCAAAATTTGTGGGATGCAGTGAAAGCAGTGTTTATTGGAAAATTTATATCCCTTAATGCATACATCAATAAAAGAAAGAGCAGATCAAAAAACAGGGCATGCAACTAAAAAAAAAAAAACTACAAAAAGAACAAATTAAAATTCCCCAATTAAACACCAGAATGGAAATCCTGAAAATCAAAGGAGAGATTACTAATATTGAAAGTAAGAAAACCATTGAACTAATAAATAAAACTAGGAACTGGTTTCATTAAAAAAAACCTAATAAAATAGATAAAACAGTGGTTAATCTGATTTTAAAAAAAGGAAGAATAAAAGCAAATTACTAGTATCAAAAATGAAAGGGTGAATGTACCACCAATGGAGATGAAATTAAAACAATTATTAGGAGTTATTTTGCTCAATTATATGCCAGTAAAAATGGCAATCTAAGTAAAATGGATGAATATTTACAAAAACATAAACTTCCCAGATTAATGGAAGATGAAATAGAATATTTAAATAACCCTAAGGAAAAAAAAATGAACAAGCCATCCATGAACTATCTAAGAAAAAATTCCCAGGACCAGATGGATTTACAAGTGAATTCTACCAAACATTTCAGGAATAATTAATTCCAATACTATATAAACTATTTGAAAAAATAGGGAAGAAAAATTCCAATCAAATTCCTTTTATGACACAAATATGGTGTTAATACCTAAACCAGAAAGAGCAAAAACAGAGAATGAAAACTATAGGTAAATTTCCTTAATGAATATTTATGCAAAAATATCAAATAAAATACTAGCAAGGAGATTATGGCAGTACATCACAAAAATCATACACTATGACCGGTTAGGATTTACATAGTAATGCATGGCTGGTTCAATGTTAAGAAAACTACCAGTGTAACTGACCATATTAATAACAAAACAAACAAAAATCATATGACTATATCAATAGAGGTAGAAATAGCCTTTGACAAAATACAATACCCATTCCTATTAAAAACACTCAAAAGCATAGGAAACAGTGGAGCCTTTCTTAAAATGGTAAGTAATATTTATCTAAAACCAAGATCAAGCATTATCTGTAATGGGGATAAACTTGAAGCCTTCTGAGGTCAGGAGTGAAACAAGGATGTCCATTATCATCACTATTATTCAATGTTATACTAGAATTGTTAGCTATAGTAATAAAAGAAGAAAAATAAATTGAAATAAAAATAGGCAATTAGAAAACAAAACAATCACTCTTTGCAAATGATATGATGGTGTGCTTAGGGAACCCTAGAGAATCAACTAAAAAACTAGTTGAAACAATTAACAACTTTAGCAAAATTGCAGGATATAAAATAAACTTACATAAATTATCAGCATTTCTCTATACTACCAACAAAACCCAGAAGCAAGAGATAGAAAGAGAAATTTCATTTAAAATAACTGCACACAATATAAAATACTTGGGAGTCTATCTGCCAAGACAAACACAGGGACTATATGAACACAATTACAAAACACTTCACACAAATAAAAACATTTCTAAACAATTAGAGAAATGTTCATTGCTCATAGGTATGCTGAACAAATATAACAAAATGGCAATTCCTCCTAATTTACTTATTCAATGCCATATGAATCAAACTATTAAAGAATTATTTTATAGAACAAGAAAAACATTTTTAAAATTCATGTGGAAAAGCAAACAGTCAAGAATAACAAGGGAATAAATGAAAAAAAAAAAGGATAAGGAAAGTGGCATAGCAGTTCCAGATCTCAAACTATATCACAAAGTGGTAATATCAAAATAATATAGTAATGACTAAGAAATAGAGTGGTGGATCTGTGGAATAGGATAAGTAAACAATACACAGTAATAAATGACCATAGTAATCTAGTTTGATAAATCTGAAGATTCAAGCTAGAGAGGTAAAAACTCACCATTTGACAAAATTTCTGAAAAATGGAAAAACTGGCATAGACCAACATCTCACACCTTATACCAAGATAAGGTCAAAGTGAATAAATGATTTAGACATAGAGGATCATATAAGTAAATTAGGAGAGCGTGGAAAAAATGCACCTGTTCAATCTATGGAGAAAGGAAGAGTTTTTAACAAAACAAAAAATAGAGAGGATTATGGGAAATAAAGTAGATATTTTTAATTACATGAAATTAAAAAGGTTTTGAAGAAATAAAGTTAATGCATCCAAAATTAGAAGGAAAACAGGAAACTTGGAAAAATTTTATAGTAAGTTTCTCTGATAAAGGCCTCATTTCTTGACCATATAGAGAACTGGATCAAATTCACAAGAATACAAGCTATTCTCCAGCTGATAAATGGTCAAGGGATATGAACAGGCAGCCTTCAGAAGACATCAGAGCTACCAATAGTCACATGAAAAAAATGTTCTAAATCACTACTGATTAGAGTAAATTAGAGCAAATTAAAACAACTCTAAGATACTACTTTTCACCTCTCAGAGTGAGTAACATTACAGAAATGGAAAATGAAAAATCCTGGTTGGTGGAGTTGTGAGAAAAATTTAAAACCACACCCAAAGGGCTATAAAACTGCACATACCCTTTGATCCAGCAATACCACTAGTATGTCTGTATCCCAAAGAAATCAAAGAAAAGGGTAAAGGACCTATTTGTACAAAAGTATTTGTAGCAGCTCTTTTTGTGATTGCAAGGAATTAGAAAGTGAGGGGATATCCATCAATTGGAGAATGGCTAAACAAGTTGCAGTATGTGATTGTGATAGAATACTATTGTGCTGTAAGAAATGATGAGCAGGGTGGTTTAAGAAAACCCTGGGAAGACTTATATAAACTGATGCAAAGTGAAGTGAGTAGAACCAAGAGAACATTGTATACAGTAACAAAAACATTTTCAGGATGATCAACTGTGAAAAACTTAGCTGATTAAGACAATGATACAAGAAAATTCCAAAGAACTCATGAAGAAAGAAGCTATCCCCCTCCAGAGAGAAAACTGATGGAGTCTGGATGCAGATCGAAGCATATTTTTTCATTTTATTTTTATTCTTTTATTTGGTTTGCATTTTCTTTCACAACATGGCTAATGTGGAAATATGTTTTGCATGACGTTATATGTATAATTGATATCAAATTGTTTGCCTTCTCAAAGGGGGGAGAGATGAGAGGGAGGTAGAGGATTTGGAACTCATCTTTTTAAAAATGAATGTTAATGATTTTTCTTCATCTAATTGGGAAATATTCAGCAAAACAAATAAAAATAATTTAAAATATTTTGATAACTGTTTCAATATAATTGGTTTCTTATGCAATCCTATTTATTTTAATTTATACATTTACATCTGAGGTGTCCATAGGCTTCCTCAGATTGCCAAGGGGTTCATGAAAAAACACCTGTTTTAGAACAAAGTTTTAGAGGAAATTCTGGATCTCCATAGAAATTGGATAAAATGACCTTTAAGATATTTTCCAAGTTGAAAATTCTATTATTCTAATGTCATCAAACATTTGAAAGTTTAATATAATGAGGAGCTTTTCTTACTCTGATAGAAAAAGAGTAAATGACAATATCCAGATGAAATTTAATAGGAAAGAAATGTAGCCTTACAATTTGGGTTTGAAAAATCAACCTCACAAGTGCAGAACAGGTGAGATGTGACTTGACTGCAGTTTGTCTGAGTAAGATCTTGGTGTTTTAGTACCCTGCAAGCTCATCGTGAGTAAGCAGTGTGGTATGGTGGCCAAGCAAGTGATTTGGAGAAGGGGCTGCATTAAGAGAGGAATAGTATCCAGGACCAAGGAAGTAATAATTCTGCTGTAACATTACTTTTGATCAGACCATGACTAGAGTATTGTGCATAGTTCTGAGTGCCACATTTTAGGAAGGACATTGGGAAGCTCAGAGGAGGGCTATTCAGATGATGGACCTCAAGATGGTACCATATAAGGCTTGGTTTAAGGAACTGAGGAATAAGACTATATGACCTGAAGAAGAGAAGATGTGGAATGGGGAAGAAGGGAAGTAGGAGATGATAGCTTTCTTTAAGTATTTGAAAGGTTGTCATGTATAAGTGTAAAACTGAATTTGTTTGAGTTAACCCTAGGAGATAGAACTAGGAGAGAAGATTGGAAGTTACAGAGAGGTAGATTTTGAATTACTGTAAACAAAAAATTCCCAACCAAACTATCCAAAAATGGACTGAGCTGCCCCAGGAGGTAGTCAACTCTTTCCTACTAGAGGTCTAGAGGTCTTCAATTAAAGATTGGATGATCATTTGTTTGCAATATTTCGGAAAGAATTCTTAGTGAAGTATTAATTGAGTTAGATGGACTTTAGTTGGCTTCCAACTCTCACCTTTAGGGATCCTGTTGTGTATATGTATATTTGGGGAATTATTAGATAATTTGTAGCAGTAAAACATTGGGATAGATTATTAATGAAAGTGGTAGATCTTCCTTTTCTGAATGTTTTAAAGAAAAAGACTAGATACTAAGCTTTTTACATTGGTTTAAGTGAAGTCCTATTTGGACTCAGAAAATCTAAAAATTGACCAAAGATGATCCAAAATACCATTCATATCCCCCTGTTTGTAGAATCATAATATTAAAGGACCTTAATGAGCATTTAGTTTACCTCCTTCATTTTACACAGGAGGAAACTGAAAGCTGATGAGATTTAGTGACTTACCCAGAGTCAAACAGATAGTAAGTAGAGTCAGAATTTGAACTCAGGCTGTATGGTTCCAAATCCAGTGCTCTTCCACACAGCTTGGACTTGCCACCTGACTCAGACTCCCTTATTCACTGAACTACTAACGTATCCTTCTAAGGAGCATTTCAGTTATTATCACTCTTCTTCAATATCCGTTCTCTCACAATGTAAACAAAACAAAACAAAACAAAACATTTGTCTAATTCATAAGGCCTTAGGTATGGATAAAATTAAACTGCAATGAAGTCTTTCTATGAATTCTGGGGGGGAAAACTTAGGCAAACTAATTAATCTCTTTGAAACTCAGTTTCCAAATTTGAATTGCAAAGAGTTTGAAATAAATGATCTCAAATATCCTTTATAGCTCTAACATTTTGTGGCTCTATGAATCCTTTCTCACCCACTGACCACAACTCTAACTTAATCTCTCATTCATCCTGAGCTGTGAGCTTCAGTGTAGGAAAGGAGAATGCAGAGACTTTGTCGATGCAAGTCAACAATATTGAAAAGATGCTGAAAGAGAGAAAGGAAAGTTCATCAATGATTCCAGAATATTTCAGTCCTAGACCCTTCCCCCCTCTATCATTCCTCCCTGTCTCAGCATGAAGTTATGGAAGACATCAGAAACAGTTCTCCTTCCATGGTGGGAAATGAGACACTCAACAACATATTTAATATTTATCTTATCTTTTATCAAGCAGCTAATTCTCTCTCTCTCTTTTTCTCTCTCTCTCTCTTTCTCTCTCTCTCACACACACATGCTTATACACACACACCAACTCCTGTATATTGAATTACTGGTGAAATGTTTCTAACTCTCAGCACTGAGATCAGATGACAGAATGCATGGGGGTTTTTAATCTTGGCTGGGAGAAGGAAATGAAAATGACTTACAGGATTCTGACACGCTGATCAGAGATTTCTTTTTTTTTTTAATCCCCTTCCCCTCAAAAAATGGGAACTTGTCAGATGCCATTATGAAATCATATAGATCAGAATTAGTCTCAGTTTTTCTATGGGTCGGAGAGCAATAAAGACTTATAACCACATTCCAAGTTATGTTTTGATTACTGATGACTCTGTGCCCCCAAAGAATTTGTGCAGCCTGAAGACTGATAAAGTTTTAGCCAATTTATCATCCTGAAAACAAGATGCTGAGCACTCATTTAGCCATAAAACACCATCATGATCTCTGACCCCTACCACATTGGGTTTGAATCTTCGGATGGGCCAAGCTCAGAGGGTAAATCCGTCAGGTACAAAGAAACAGGGAGAATCCAGGATCATCTTCCATCCCTGGCTCATATTTCCTTGAGGAGGAAAATACATTTTAATAAAGATCTCTGCCTGTGATGAACAATATTCAAAAATTCTTTATTGCCATTGCTTGCCCATTAAACAAATGAATTGCTGCTCTTCCTGATTTTTCACCAGGAGGCCTTTGACAGATATCATATTGAGAACTCTAAGTTTAAAGTCTTACTTGGGTCAGAGAAGCTTCAACAATTGGGGTAATGTGAGGATTGTTCCCCTCCCTTAGGGGTGGGGGGACCAGAATTCTTCAAACCTTTTTTGCTGATGCCTTTTCTAATGAAGACAGATGCCATACCTTGTCTGGTTTATCCAGATAGTTTAAGGTGTAACTCAACTTCCCAATTTATTAACAATAGTGATTCATTACTGTGACAATTGGGGAAAAACTGATTACCTAGAATTTCTGATGAGGTAATTCTGCCTCTCTCTAGCACCAGTAATGAATCACCATTTTCCCTCCCTCCCCTGACCTAATTTTCCAAATCATGTAGCTGCATAAGAGATTGTGCAGAAGAGTACATCTATTTATCTTGTAGGAGTTTTCTCCTTCTAAATTCGAGGGAGAAGACAAGCCTTGAACTGGGAGGGAAGATTCATGAATGCGGAGAGCAGTGGGTTCACCAAAGTCCAAAAACCCCACTAGATAATTAATCTGAAGCTGCCACGATTCCTGTGGTAGTCACTCCCATCTCACTGGCTGGCTCTCAGGAATTAAGCCCACGTGCACATAGAGAATCTAGATGAAAAATAAAAATCTGCTTCTGTTCATGGTAACATGATACCCAAGGCACAGTCTTCAAAGGCTAGGACATATTTCTCCTAATAACATTTTAAGCTTCATAACTTCCATCCCCATGTGACTTTATGTACTCATAACTGTTATCTTATGTAAATGATGCCATTTGGCCTCCCCTCAGTCTTCAAATCAATAGTCAGTTATCGGATTTCCAACCAAGTTCTCTGTCTTTTTCTTCAGGTTCCCTGACATAAGAAATACATCCTAGAACTTAAACCAGTTTGTTCTAATTTGGTTAACCATGCTGGGTCACCCTGGGGACCCATTTTGATATTATCTCACCACACATACAAAGGGCCAACTAATCAGCAGGTGTTTCCTTTTATTCTGTCACCCTTTGCTACTGTCAAGTGAAAGCCCAGGTCATTCATCTTAGCAATTCAGATACTTTGGCATCATTTCCTCAACATACCAATCATGCAATTCAATTCAATTCAATTCAGTCCAATTGAAGTCAATACTTATTTATTAAGTGCCTACCAGCTAAGAAGAACAATGAAAGAGAGATAATTCAATGCCAGGAAAAGATCATGGTGGATTAGTTAGGGAAGTTTTAATGAAGCAGGTTTTTCTTGAGCTGGACTTGGAAGGAAGCATAGGGTTTGGATAAATAAATCAGAGAATGGAGGTTATTCTAGGCAGTAAGACGACATCAATAATGAGCAAGGCTGTTAAATAGCTGTCACTGGTCATGACCTATTTTTACAATGACATAATTTAAGAGATAGTAGGCCACACTCACTCTGGAAAATCCCTCTCCCTCTGCAGCCCCTTCTTCTGATTAGTTAGTTTTTCCCAGAACCTCCATAAAAAAAGTATCCAAGACAGTCACATTCACTTCTTCATTCATCTCCAAGCTCCTGACTCTCTGGTCTTCTTTCTCCATCATAACCCCTCATAGATATGCTGGTACATTTCCTCTTCCTCCCCCCTCTACTTTTCAGCTTATTTTTTATGTGTTGTCTTCCTTCATTAGAAAGTAAGTTCCTTAAGGACAGGGACTGTCTTTTTGCTTTTATTTATATTGTCAGAGCTTAGCACATTTCCTAGAACATAGTAAGTGCTTAATAGGTGCTTGATGAGTTGACAACACTCTGAGTAGTTAAAAAAAATGATGGTCAATATAAAATGTGGATATTGTTTTCTAGACATAGTGACCCTATAATGAGGCCTATAGAAAATGCAAGTTCATGTAATCTTTAGGGCACTTCATTCTTACCTACCTGTTTTACTTCTACTATTTTCATTTTCCCAACAGTGCCTAGTATTGTGTTCTCTGAAAAGTAGAAAGTGTTATACAAATCAATCTTTTTGTTCTTTTCTAATAGTGGTTGAATAGTGTGTGTGTGGTATCAGTGTATCTATGTGGTCTTCTATGAGTAGTCAGAGCCATGAACAATGGTGGCTGTCAATCAAACCAGTGCTCTGCCCCATAGATACATCACCTCCAAGTTTGTTTTATCTAGAAATATGACTCATTCAGTTAACGGCTCATGTTCCTATCCTACTAACCACTCCCTTATATTCCTCTGTGTGCCATGTCAATCAAAACCTCAGAACAATCAGTTTAATTGGATTAGATAAAAATGTAATAAAATGAAAGCAACGGACATGTATATCTCAGAAGACACAACCATATTAATTTCCCCACCCCACCCCAGGATGATATAATATGCCTCTCACTGGATCCTGCTGCTGGGTGGAAAAAAAAATAAATATGTGTATTTAATGCAAACCTCCCGGTGCTGGCTGGGCACAAGGAGGAATCACTCACAATAGTTAGCACTGGCCAGGGCCTAGAATTTTACTCCCAGCCCAAATGACTCCAGGAATCTTAGCCACCACATCACCTGGTTTTCCACAGTACTTGTTCATCAGCTTGATGGTATAGGTACAGGGGTGGGGAATCTGTAGCCTCAAGGCTGCATGTGGCCCTCCAGGTCCTCAGGTGTGGCCCTTTGACTGAATCTAAACTTCACAGAGCAAATCCCCTTAATAAAAGGATTTGTTCTGTGAAGCTTGGACTCAGTCAAAAGGCTGTACCCAAGGACCTAGAAGGCTACATGTGGCCTTGAGGCCGCAGGTTCCCCATCCCTGGATAGGACCTTGCTTGACCCACTCTGACCACTGCTGATCATGCCAGAGTCTGGATCAAGTTCATTAAACCTTGTGGCTATGGGAGAAACTACTGACTACCCCTATCTGGTTCTTGGGAAAAGGCTGTGCCCAAGGCAGTGAAGTTCTGCTCTTTCCTTTCCCTCTGAACTTCACTTTCCAAGTCTATATGTCCAGTTATGACTGTGTGTCTCCACTTGGATGTCCAGGGAGTAACTGTGAGGATTTATGTATGATTTGTCCCAAAGTCTTCTGGGAGATGTAGTCCATTGGAAAAAGTAAGCCAATTCCAAAACACTTGTCTGCTATATCAAGAAGATATATTCCATGTCCTCAAGAACCTAATCTTGGGAGGGGTTGAGGAATAAAACAGAAACATACAAGTTTGGGGCACATTACTCATCTGAATGGTTGACATGGAGGACAACCATGCCAACCTACATTTCCCTTGGTGCCTCCTTCAGAGCCAGACTACTAGGTTGGACTTTGTAGTGGCAAGAGTACTAGGTCTGAATCTCAGCTCTAGCAGTTACTAGCTATGTGAGTAGAAGCAAGTTGATTTCCTCTTTGAATCTCAGTTCCCTCATCTGTAAATTGGTAATAATAATTCCTTCCTTACATTTATAGGATTATTGGAGAAAAAGCTGAAGAGAAAGATAAACAGAAAAGACTTACAAAATATGATTTATAATAGTTCATTCCAGTACTTCAGTGGATCTATCATATCATCAATGTTGCCTTCCACATTCACTGGAGACCATTCACTAGTATAGATCATAGTTTGTCCATACTTTCTCATCTTGTGTAATTCTTGTCCAAGATGCTTAAAATCCATATATTCTCCAGTCAAATCATGCAACATGTTGGCTATCTTGTTTTTTTTTTAATAACTAGCAGGTAAAAAATACAGTACCTGGGCTATCTATATACTTGCTTTTATATCATTGGCATCTCATTTCATTTTTTGATGATTCATGTTTTCAAAGATGTTTCTGATGCTACTTCTAACATTATTGGCAATATGCTTTAGGGTACTTCTATCTACCATGTGTTTCACTGTTTTCATTTTATTCTACTTTCATTATATTTAATTTTGATAAATTGATTACTTCCAAATAAACCATATCCTTCCCCCATTGTATATTGCCACAGGAGTTAAAGAAAACTTTCTAATATTGGAATTAAGCCTGATAATGTATGTAACTTTCTATTCTCACAGTTTATTATTATTTGTTTGGGTGAGGCAATCAGGGTTAAGTGACTTGCCCAAGGTCACACAGCTACGAAGTATCAAGCATCTCAGGCCAGATACCTAGCCACCCCTCAGTTTATTATTTTTTAACAGAAAGCAAGCATGTATATTTAATCACAACTACCTGGAATGAACATTGACAAGTCCCTTGAGTTGAAAGTGTTATCTTCTTTAACATTATTTTAGCTATTGTGTAAATTGCTCTTTTGGTTTTGTTTTCTTTCCTATGCATTAGTTAATACAAATAAGTCATTCACAGACCACAATTGTTGATGTAGTTGTTGTTGTTTTTAGACATTCCCCAATTGTTGAGGATCTAAATTCTTTTGGTTTTCCCCTATTTCAAATAGTGTTGATATGAATGTTTTCCTAAGTGTGGGGAATTTATTTGTCACTGACGTTTTTGAGTTATAAATATAGTTGTAAAATTTTTGGATTAAAGTGTATAAACAATTTAGTAACCTTTCTTGCTTTATTCCTAATTGTTTATTAGAATGGTTAGAAGATTTTACAGCTTCACAAAGAAGAGTTCCTATCTTCTCTTTTACCAACTTGCTAATCTGATGGGTGTGAGGTGATACCTCATGATTGTTTAAATTTATTTTTCTCTTGTTATTCATGATTTGGATAATATTTTCATACAGCTTTGATAGTTTGCATTTCTTCCTTTGAAATATGGTTTGCTCATATTCTTTAGCTGATTATATATTGGGGAATGACACTTGGGCTTAAAGAGTTTTGTCAATTGCCCAATGACTTTGAATGTCAAGTTTTTATCAGAGATGTCTGATGGAAATCAAATTCCTAAAACAAAATTTCTTATGTTTGCTGCTTTGGTTTTGTTTATGCAAAACTTTTCATTTTGTGTTATAAAAATATTCTGTTTTGTCTTTTATTATGTTTTTCATTCCTTGCCTGTTTAAAAATATGAAGGACATTTTGCTCTCTTCTCCTCTCTAGGTTTTTTATGGTTTAATCTTTCATATTTTGGTGGTTTATACTTTTAAATTTATTGTGGCCCATAGTGTAAGTTGTTAGTCTAACCATATTCTTCACTAAACTATTTTAATTTTCCCAGTAACTCTAGTTAAGTAAAGAATAGTAGTTTGTGTTCTTGGGTTCTGTATATGTTTTCTTCTAGGTATTGCTTAGCTAGTCTGTCCCAATAATTTTCCTTTTTATTTTTAACCAGTAATTTTGATTATTTCTGCTTTGTAATAGAATTTTATATCTGGTAATCTTAACTTCCCTTTTTTTCCCACCTTTTTATGTCATTCCCCTTGAAATCCTTGAACTTTCCTCTCCACCTTGTCCTCCCTCCCTTCATATGAAGTTTGCTATTATTTCATCTAGTTCTATATAATATTCCTTTGATAATTTTACTGCAAAATCCCTAAATGAATTTAAATGATTTATGTGTGTATTTGTTATTATTATTAATATTGGCAAAGCCCATTCAGAGACATTAAAATTTTCTCTTCTTCCTTTAGGTTTTCCTTTATTTCTACAAGTATTATTTTATAGTTGTATTGATATAAGACCTGAGTGTTTTAATAGCTTCTGAAAATCTTTTATGCATTTTGTAGTTATTTTCAATTGATTTTGTCTTCCTATATTTTACTTCTGACTTTTGCTTTTTTTTTTTGTTCTCTAATTTCATTTTCCCCTCAATTACATGTAAAAAGAAGTCTTAACATGCATCTTTAATGGAATTTCAGGGTATCTAGGTGGCAGAGTAGATAGAGCTCCAGCCTTGGAGTCAGGAGGACCTGAGTTCAAATCCAGCCTCAGACACATGACACTTACTAGCTGTGTGACCCTGGGCAAGTCACTTAATCCCAATTGCCTCACCAAAAAAAAAATTGGAATTCCAAATTTTCTGCTTCCTGCTAGCCTCTCCTCCTCTTTAAGAAGCCAAACAATTTATCAATTATATGTGTGAAGTAATGTAAAACAAATTTACATATTAGTTATGTTGTGAACACAGACAAAAAAATAGAAAACAGGCAAAAAAAAAAGAAAAATTAAAAAAAAATAAAGAAAGTTGAAAAAGTTTGCTTCAATCTGTATTCAGACTCTATCAGTTCTTTTTCTGGAGGTGTATAGCATTTTTCATCATAAGTTCTACAGAATTGTTTTGGATAATCTTATTACTGAAAATAGCTAAGACATTCACAATTGATCATTATACAATATTGCTGTTACTGTGTACGGTGTTCTAGTTCTGCTCATGTCACTTTGTATTAGTTCATATAAGTCTTTCCAAGTGTTTATGAAGGCTGCCTGTTCATTATTTCATATTTCCCAATAGTATTCCAACACAATCATATAACATTTGTTCCGTCATTTCCCAATTGATGGGTATCCCCTAAATTTCCAATTCTTTGCTACCACAAAAAGATCTGCTATACATATTTTTGTACATATAGGTCCTTTTCTATTTGATCTCTTTGGGATACAGATATAGTAGTGGTATTTCTGGGTCAAAGGGTATGCACAGTTTTATAGCCATTTGGTTGTAGTTCCAAATTGTTCTCCAGAATGGTTCGATCAGTTCACATTTTCACTAACTGTGCATTAACGTCTCAATTTTTCCACATCCTCTCCAGTATTTTTCATTTTCTTTTTTGGTCATATTAGCCAATCTCATAGGTGTGAGGTGGTACCTCAATAATTTTAATTAGCATTTCTCTAACCAATAGTGATTTAGAGCATTTTTTTCCTGTGGCTATTGATAGCCTTGATTTCTCCTTCTGACAATTGCTTGTTCATGTCCTTTGACCATTTATCAACTGGGGAATGGCTTGTATTCTTGTAAATTTGATTCAGTTCTTTATCAGGGAAGCTTGCTATAAATCTTCCCCCAGTTTTCTATTTTCCTTTTAATCTTGGCTGCATTGGTTTTGTTTGTGCAAAACCTTTTTAAAATAACACAATCAAAATCAACTATTTTACATCCTATAATGCCCTCTATCTCTTGTGTGACCACAAATTCTTTGCCTATTTGTATATTTGATAAGTAAAATTTTCCACATTCCCCTAATTTGCTTATGATACCACTTTTTATGTCTAAATAATGTACCCATTTTGACCTTTTCTTCTTATACAACATGAGATGTTGTTCTATCTATACCTAGTTTCTGTCAAACTGTTTTTCCAGCAATTTTTGTCAAATAATGAGTTCTTGTCCCAAAAGCTTGGAACTTTGAGTTTACCAAACACTGGATTACTATGGTCATTATTATGGTCACAATACTGTGTATCGTGTACCTAATCTATTACACTGATCTACCATTCTATTTCTACCAGATTGTTTTTGAAGATTACCACTTTGTAATATAGTTTGAGATCTACTACTGCTAGGCCACCTTTTTTCACCCTTTTTTAATGATTCCTGTGATATTTTCTTCCTTTTGTTCTTCCAGATCAATTTTGTTATTATGTTTTCTAGCTCTATACAATAATTTTTTGTTAGTTTGATTAGTATGGTGCTGAATTTTGGCTTTTGTGAGAAACACATAGAAATGTTATTTTTTACACTCATTTTTTATCCAGTTAACTTTGCTAACATTATTAATTGTCTTGGTTAGTTATTTTATTGATTCTCTAAGGTTTTCTAAGTAAACCATCATATTGCTTTCAAATAAGAAAAATATTATCTCCCCTTTGCTGATGCTTATTCCTTTAATTTAATTCTCTTTTATTATTGCTATAGTCTCTAGTATTATGTTAAATAACAGAGGAGACTGGGGATACCCTTGCTTCACCCCTGAAGTAATTAGTAAAGTTTCCAATGATTCCCCATTACATATAAAACTAGTTCTTTTAGAGAAATACTTTTAATTTCTCATTACTTCTAGTGATTCTTTAAAAAAAACCTCAAATGAGTACTATATTTTGTCAAAGGCTTTTCTTTATCTATTAATATTCTCATAGCTTTTGTAATTTATGTGATAAATTATATTTTCTAATGTTGAACTATCTTTGAATACCTGGTATAAATCCACATAGGTCATAATTAATGATATTTGGGTGTATTGCTATAGCTTCTAAGCTAATATTTTATTTCAATTTTTTGTATCAATATTTATTAGTAATATTTGTCTTTAGATATTTTCTTTACTTGATTTTTTATTGGCTCAGGTAGTGGGACCATATTTGTTTCATAAAAAAAGTTTATGGGTATATCTTCTTTTTTTTGGACATTTTATGTAACATGGGGAATTTTAAATGTTTGTTATTTGTAAACCTATATGGTCAAGTAATTATGCTTTATGTAATTTCTCTTTCTGAGACTTGATTGTTGAGTATCTCTATTTCCTATTTTGTTAATTTTTAAATTTTCTATTTTTATAAATATTTATGTAGTTCCTTTACATTTTCAGTCTTGCTAATATATTTTGGCACAATGTTTTATGATATTTTCCTTCATTTTTTCTATGACAATTCATTATATTTTTTATTTTGGCAATTTGGTTACTCTGTCTCTTTGTCTTTTTTCTCTCTTCCTCCATCCATATGCTGTATAAGCCTTTAAAAACCACATTTTTTTTGGTTTTGTCTATTATTTCAATACATTTTATTTTCAGTTTTTTGTACTTTGATTTCCAAAGTACCATTTTTGTATTCATTTTGATATTTCTTATTGCTTTTCTAGTTTTTTTAATTTTCACATTTAATTAGTTAATCCTCTCTTTTGTTTTGTTAACATTTACTTTTCAGAGATAAATATTTTCCTCTACAAACCTGTATTTTGTTGTGTTCCCTCACAATTTCCATTTTTTGCTTTTTGACCTAACCATTATTAGGAATATGTCTTTTTTCATATTTCCTTTGTGTATCACTATTTTCATTGCATTATAGTCTATAAGGATGAATTGAGTTGTATTATATATGTCTGGTATCTACATTTTTATGATGTTTATGATCATGCTTTACATGATCAATTTTTAAAGGTTACCATTGATGCTTAAATAGAAATATAATCTTTAATATTCTTTTTTAATAACCACCATACCTTTATCAGATTTAATTTTTCCAACATTCTGACAGATCAAAAATTTCCTTTTTCTTCAACATAAAATTTATCAAAATCCCATCTACAATTACTTTTTATTATCAATGTGGTTTTTGTTTATATTTTAGATAGGTTTTTTGTTAAGTGCTTATATGCTATGCTACTTGGTGCATATGTATTTAATTATAATATTGTTTAACTGTGGTGATTTTAAGCATAGTGTAATTTCCTTGTTTGTCTCTCTTAACAGCAATTATTTTTACTATTGTCTTATCTGAAATCATAATTGAACCTCCTGCTTTTTTTTTTGGAATTTTATGAAACAGCACATTGTATTATAGTCCCTCATTTTAATTCTATGTTTGTTATGTTTTATGTGTGTTTCTTGTATGCAACAAATTATTGGATTCTCTTTTCTTATCTTCTCAGTCACTTTTTTCTTTTATAGGTGAGTTTTAGTTCCATCATGTTCAAGATCAAAATAGTTAAATATGTATTTCTCTCTACCAAATTTCATTATCTTAATGTCTTTCTTTTAAACTAGTACTAGTTCCCTATGATTTATTTTGTTTATGCCAATCTGATCCCAAGATGCATAGGCTAAACCTAGATTCCTTGTTTCTTCTTTCATTGCTTTTCTCTCTCTTCATTTTTTTAACCCTTCACTTTACAAAGTGTACAAAGTACATCTCTAATAAGAGTAAAGTTTAGCATCTTCTCTAACAATTGCTCATTTTTCTTTGAATGGTTACATGGCACCCGTTTCTCAGAAATATTTATTCAGCTCTTTCCCTTCCATATTCTTTTTCCTTATCTCCTTTCATGGGTTTTAAACATAAGTATTCTCTTTGTTCTTTCAATGGCCTTATACAAGATCACTAGCACCACTGCTCAACCCTGGATCACTGCTTTGCTATGGTGGAGGGGCTTGTGTAGCTTAATAAAACTATGAACTATGCCATGCAGAGTTACCCAAGATGGCTAGATCATAGGAAACAACTGGCAAAAGGTGATCCACTAGAGAATGAAATGGCAAACCACTCCAACAAAGATGTATGTAATCTAAGTCATAGTTTTTCCAGTAGCAATGTATGGCTGTGAGAATTGGACTATAAGGAAAACTGAGAGCCTCAGAACCAACAATCTTGAATTGTGGTGGTGGAGAAGACTTTTGATCAAATCAGGAGTTCAAATCAGTAAGTACTTAAAGAAGTTAATTCAGGCTGTTGTTGTCTGTTCTTCATTTTACAAGAAGACCAATGACATCACAAGGCTGATGTCTTGACTTGCAAGTGAATTGGATTTAGGTGAGGCAGAGCTGCACAAGTCATCAGTCTCAGTCTGTCTTCCAAAGTCATCAAAGTTTAGTGGCAAGACAAAAACCAAGATAACTGATGATGGCCTGGGGTGCAATGGATGACTATTCACTGGAAGGTCAAATACTGAATCTGAAGCTTAAATACTCTGGCTACAAAATGAAATGTGGGACTTATTGGAAAAGACCCTGATGTTGGGAAACATTGAGGGCAAAAAGAAAAGGTAATGGCAGAGGATAAGATGGATAGGTAGTATCATGGAAACAGTGAACATGAACTTGGACAGACTTTGAGAAACAGTGGAGGACAGAAGGATCTGGCATGCTATGGTACATAAACTTTGGACATGACTAAACAATTGAACAAATATACAAGATGAAATTTCTAAAATACCTCCCCTTTATCTAGCCAAGATAAGAATGCATTTTTGCATCTCCCAACTCATCTCTTTTCCATCTCTTTGATTGAAGTATTTATGGAACCTAATACCTAGAAATGTTAACTCAAGAATGAGGCAGCACGGTGTAGTTGAAGGAGTTCTGGCTTCAGAGGCAGAGGACCAAGGCCCTTGTCACCACTATTATACCCTAGACCTAGGTGAATACTGATGGCAACAAGGAATAACCTAGTAATTCCACTTCTCTGGACCTTAGTTACCTATATGCAAATTGTGGGGACTGAACAAGAACTCTTCAAGATCTACCTTCTCTAGAACTGTCATATTCTTCAAATCTTACCTGATCCCCTCATTCTCATGCCAAGCCTACACATTCCTCACATGTTTTCTTGAAAGCAGGTATTACTAGAACAGGTGCAGAAGTTGCCTGGGTAGGAAGAAAGGGTCATTCAGGTGCAAAAAGACATAAAAGTGGGAAGCTGAAGGTCTTGGATCTGAGATCCTTATGGGATGGAGGGGATGGAAATGGGAGAGAATTTAAGTGTAGCTCAATAAAGGCAGAAATAGAAGCAATATTATTGTGAGATTACACTACATACCACCTGAAGGAAAGGAGGAAATAGATGAGGAGCTCAGGACAGAGATCACATGCTTAGCAGTGATGGAGGACTTTACTAATTAGACAGCTCCTAGAGCAGTCTGTCTCCCAAAAGCAGAACAGCTAACAAATTATTGGCTCTCCATAATAAGAATTTCATACTTCAAAGATGATACTTGGGGTAGATGAACATTCCATATTTTAGTTTTTGATAAATGATGAAGATAAAACCAGGCATCCTCCATCCACCCTACATTTTGGAAGTGTAGGTTTCAGACAGTTCAGAGAAAGAATACTGAGGTTCCTGTGACTTAAAATTTTATAGGTAAGTCAGCTCCAGAAATATTGATAAGCTTTTAGGAATAAAATTATGAAAAGAAACAACAAAGCTATAATAATCTAAAGAGGAAGCACATGGACATTATCAATCAACTTTTACTTTTAAAAGACAGAAGAGAAAAAAATCAATGAGAGGTAACAGAAGACAATGAATGCAGGATCATGGCATGATCCCACAAGAAGAAAGTCAGTTCAAAATTAGCTGAGGCTGGTAAAGAAGTTTAAGGATGATGGCTTTCCAGTCTAGTCTTTGGACTGGAGAGAACAAACATGGCAAAAAAGGGAGCTGAAACTTGAGACAAGTGAAAAAATTATAGGTCAGACAACGTATATACAGGTTACTGAAAGAACTTATGTATGTGACTGCTGAGCCACAATCATGATCCCTGGAAGATCATGAAGGAGAAAAACATGGTAGGACTGGGGAAGGACAAATGGCCCAATTGTCAGAAAAAATGGAGTATGTCAAGTTATTGACTAATGAGCTTGAAAATTACCCTCTGTCAAAATTCTAAAATGCAAAATGAGCTTACCAAATGTAGAAGAATAGTAAAGGATTTTGACTACACCAAAGTTATGAGTTTTGCTTCCAACAGATATACATAATAAAGTCAGGAAGGTAAGATAAAGAGATGGACAGTAACTTCCTTGCCTCATTTAATTGTTATTTGTTCTGGTTAAAATTCATTTGCATGCTAATTTAGAAAGGAACTTGGGAATTTCTAACTCCAAGTTAGTTGGTTGTCTGAGACACAGAACCACAACCTTTGTCCTAAACATAGTGTTTACAAATAAAAGATTTAATCTCAGTATGGAGGAATCTCCTGTCTGGCTTTTTATAGCTTTTTATTACTAAAGCCTATTACTATAGGTAGTTATTACTAAAGTGTTGTTAGCTCATCTTTACAAGGGAAAGATTTTCTAACCCCTCCACTCTAGCAGACTGGAGCTGGGATGACTGGCAAATGGACTGAAAGAGATGAAGCCCAGAAACTGATAGCAGAGAGCAATACTCAACAGAGACTGCATGCTCAGCAAACATTGTGAAACCCTTGAAGCAACTTTTAGTAGAGACTATGTACCCCATATTTATCATGAGACCACTGGAACAATATCTCATTAAGACTGTGAACCTCAGAAGTCACCAACAGTCAACATGAGAGTGTTATGCCCAGAAGAGCTGCTACATCCATAAAGGAGGAGGCCAAGTGAGAACAGTGTGATGATATTACATGAATACACTGGTGAGCTTACAACACCAGAGAGGTATGTTGCCCCTCCTTACCACGTGCTCTAGCTATATACATCTTTGATATGTTCTTTTCATGTGGAATTCCTATACATTCCCACTTTTCTCATGGAAGTTGTATGTATTGTATGTATGTCCCAGATTTTTAGAAAAAGGGATCCATTTTTACATTTCCAACTGTGTGGTATTACTAAGTGCCATTACTTTGAACTAATTGTGTTCTCTAGCTGGCTCAGAAAAAAGTAAACACATTGGTTTGTGAGTTATGGTAGATTTATTGGATTCAGACACATAGATATTGAACCTGGAATAGTTGTTATAGGGGTCAAACACATAAAGGGGGATACCTTAAATGAAGTAGTTTGGTGGTATAAAGGATAGAGCACTGAACTTGGAGTGAGGAAATTGAAATCTTACCTCAAACACTTACTAGCTGTGTGACCCTGAACAAGTCACTTAAAGGGATGTTTTGCTAGTATCTAATAAAGGAAGTGCTGATCACAGAAGACCAGTTACATCAAGAATGAATCATGACAGACTTTTCTCCTTTTTGTTAATTACTAGACTACTAGATAAAGGGAATGCTGAACTTAATAATTAACTTACATTTTAGCAAAGCATATGACAAAGCTCTTTATTCTATCATTGTGGGAAAAGATGGAATCATATGGATAGGTTAGATGACTGTACAATCAGGTCATTTTAAGATTGGTAAAACAATTGGAACCAAGGAATCAATAATGAGCCAATGTCAGCTTGAAGAGATGTTCTTGGCTCCATGGGTTTAGCATTTTTACCAATAATCTGGATGAATACCAATGTCATGCTTTCCAGATTTACAGATGGCACTAAGCTAGGAGAGAAAGCCATTGGATGGCAGAGTCAAGATCCAAAGAGGCTTTGATAGGCTAGAACATTGGGTCAAATCTAATTAGATGAATTTTATGGAAACCTTGAAATAGTGCCTTGTGAGGAGCAAGAGAAAGAACTTATTTTTGTTGTTTTTTTTTGCCTGGACAAGAGAAGACTTGGGGGCAGGGGGTGGGGGTACTGGAATGCAGTAGTCAAGTGTTTTAAGAACTGTCAAGGAGAGGAATTTATTACATTTGTTCTTTTTGGCAGCTGAATAAAGGAGGAGTAATGGGTGTAAGATACAGAGAGGAAGATTTAGACTTGATGTAAGGAGAAATCTCCTAATAAATATAACTACCCAAAAAGGTGAATGGCTACCAAGACTGGTAGGTAGTGAAGTTCCTGTCATTGGGGGCCTTTAATAAAAGGCTGGATAAACACCTGCTAGAGATATTGTAGAGGGAATTCTTATTCAGATACAAACTGGATTAGATGGTCTCCAAGGTTCCTTCTAAACCCCAAATCCTGTGATTCATGGGAAGTTGAGATAGCTTGGGGAATTTTACCAGCATGGGCCAGAGGACAGATAGTGTGCAATTTGTATGCTTCAAAGGTAGGAGAGGCTTTCATTCCCTATTCTCCTATCAATATCTCATGGCCTAAAGGTCTGAGTTGGCATGGCATGTCTCCCCAGAGAGTCTCTGAAAATGAAGGAGTAAGGTGGTCTTTTTGAAGCTCACATCAACGTATTAACAGCCTTTCAATCAGAGCAAAAATAATTTGGGGGCGGTAGGAAAAGATCTCTGTGATTAAAAAAACTAGCTTAAGGTAGAAAATTATAAGATTCATTTTACTGATAATTCTAATTCAGTGGAAAGAGCACTGACTCTCAAGTCAGAGTATCTGGGCTCAAATCCCACTTCTGACACCTACTTCCTATGTAACTATGGACAAATCATTTAACCTCTCTAAGCCTCAGTTTTCTTATCTATAAAATAAGGGTGTTGGGCTACATGGTCTCTAAAGTCCCTATCTTCTTTAGATCTACAGTTCTATTATTTATGGTCCTACGGTTCTAATGTTCACATAGACCTTCCTGGCATGAAATTTCCATATCAGTTCTTGGTTTCCTATTCTTGTCCAAGTTCTCTTGGATTTGGTATTTCTGAAAAGCCCTGGTTCCTGTTCTTTGGTTTACGTATAACTCTGAAATCTAATCCTCTTTCCCCAGGGGGAATATTCTCCTCCCCTCAGACCTAATAATTGCCCAATTCATCTGTACCCATTCTTCACCTTGCCCAAGATGCAATGGCAGAAATCTAAACATTGTCTGATTAGCTTGAAGAGGTTGGTGTCTGCCTTCACCCATGATAATTCTTTGTAAAGACCAGGCCAACCTTTCTAAGAATTGCCAACTAAGGCAAGAATATTCTTGCATTAGATAAATTCTGATTTAAGGTAGTGAAGAAGCTGATATGTTCTATCACTGTCCTCTGATTCTGTCTGAGTTGGCGAATATGGTAGCTGACAATATCAGAATCTACTCAAGACATATATATCAAAAGTCTCCTTGAACTTTTGGATAAACTTTAATGTTTTTGACACCACAGCCTGTTGCTTGCAATGCAGCATGGTGCAATGGAAAGTAAGTCGGAATTGGAGTGAGAGACAATGAATGGCCTAGTGGGTGGCTGATCCCAATAGATAATATACATCAAAGGCCACTGTGGCCTAGGATATTGGTAGTGTCTGGGTATAAAGGTCTATTAACAGTTGGAATTGTATCTGAAACTTTGGAAGGTCCTCTGATTACTCTGTGAACTGATCTAGGGGACTCTATATTGTTGCTAAGTAGGACCGCTGACTCAATTCAACAATACTTATTAAACCCCTATCTTGTGTAAGGCACTGGTATAGAAAACTAAAAGGACCTCAGGGAATTGATATCCAATGGAAGTTGTTATAAGAATGATAGTACATGGTCCTGAGCTACCCTACTAACCCTCAATGGCCTTGACAGGTTAGATTCCAGATGGCAGCTGCTATACCTACTCTTGGGGTTCTAGGGGTGGCCCTGACGCTTTGGGGAGTGGTTTTTAATCCGTAGCTTACAGGTCCCTCCTTAACATTCTAGCAGTAGCCCTAAGTGTTTGGAAGAGTGCCTAGTTAAACACTATAGTTTATGGGGCCCCACTGGTATGCTTTTTCCCAAGATTATGGATTGATGTTAATTAGTCAGGCAGACTTAATTAGATTTTTTTTAGAATAGGGTATTTGCTAAGGTGGCATAGAAAGAACAGTTAGTTAAAAGAAAATCCCCTTCCTCCTCTCCCTAGGAAAATCTGGGAAATAGTTTCTGCCAAGTATATACAGAATGCAGGGGAAAGTGAGCCCAAGATTAAAAAACACATGTAACAAGGGGTAACCTATAGCTCTTGCAAGTCCTTTCACTAGGGTCCTTAATTCCTCCTTAGGTATGGGGTAGTTTTTCTTTTGGGCTCCTTGTCAGTTATTGAACCTGACCTTCCTCATCCATTCCAGTCTATCCCTGCCTCATGATGCAGATACTACTGCCAGCTGCTGCTGTCCCAGGGACACAGCAAATTACAAAGTCCAAATCCTCTGGTCCTCACAAGTTTATAAGCCTTCCTCTGAAAAAAGGAGAAGGAGGAGGAGGAGGAGATGGAGACTGAGCATGCCAGAGCTCCCTCACCCTCCCACTGATTTCTTCAGAGAGAGTTAGCTGGAACTCTCCTCTCTACTAGAATTCTTCAGTAATAATAATAATAACAATAACAATGCTTTGATAACAGAACTATATGCCAAGCACTATTTGATTCTCACAACAACCCTGAGAGGTAGATGCTATTATTTTCCCCATTTTATAGTTGAGAAAACTGAAGCAAACAGATGTCAAATGACTTGTCCAGGGTCATACAACTAGTAAATAACTATGGCCATATTTGACATGAGATCTTCCCTGACTGCAGTCCCAATGCTTCATTCACCATACCACCTAGCTGTCTCATTTGAATTGGTTCGGTTTTTACTTAATGAACCACAGGGAATATATGACCCTTTTTCTTCAAAACAATTTGACATATGTTTTGTACAACATCACTCCAGTTTATTCAATGGTTTTCAAAGAAATTGTGAAGTTGATTAAGTACTCAGTTTCCTTAACTGAAAAACAGAAGTAAAAATAGCACTTACCTCCTAGGGTTGTTCTGAGGATGAAATGAGATCATATTTGTAAAGAAGTGTTTTGTAAACCTTAAATTGCTATATGAATGCTGTTATTAATTAATTAATTTGTTTATTGTCCACTCAGACTCAAGTGCAGAGCCAAAGTCAAGAGCACCATTTCTATAGTGCTATGTGTCTACTTGGGAAGTTTGAGGGAGTTCTACCCATGACTTCAGTATATGCCTCTTGGAGACTGTGAGGTGTGGCTCAAGAATTCCTTAGGTGGAGACATCTCTAGATCTATGTAGCCTGTTTCCTTTTTCACTATTTTTAAAAGTCATTTGGTGGAGCCTGACTTGATTTTTTGTTCTTGAGTTGGAGAGTTTGGGTTAAATTGAGGTAACGGAGACCTCCCCCCTCTCCTTGGCTGGCACCCCTTACCCCAAAGTGAAACCAGATGCCTAACAAGCTCTTGGCACTGAACGATTGATTCTAAACTGGATCAAGAGACAAGGATGGTTTGGGTAAGGGTTGGGGTTTTTTTTTAAAATGTTGGCCACATGAGACGATGTTTAGAAACTTCCTCATCAAACTACTTTGAGCCCCTTCGAAGAAATGTATCCCATCCATTCCTATCTTTGTTATGACTGCAGAGAAAGAAAAAAAATGAACAGACTGCATTAATAGAAGAATATTGTCCTGCTCACAGGGGGAATAGTCTCACTGTACTCTGCACTGGTCAGACATGACCTGGAGTGTTAGGTTTGGTTCTGGTCCAGCATCTTGAGAGGAACACTGATCCATGTCCTGTGGGAAATCACTTGAGGAAAAGGGATGGTTAACCTGGATAAGAGTCGACATGGAGACAGAGTCACTTAAGCTGTTTTCAAATGCAGGGTGTCCCAAAATCTTAGTGCAGTTTTGAGTTTTAGTAGCTTGAGATGGCACTAAGACTTTTAGGACACTCTGTACTCGATGAGTTATCATTGGAAGAAGGAATAGATTTGTGTCATTTCAAAGGACAGTACTAGCACCCATTGTTGAAACTTGAGTTCTAAAAATGTATTTGTTATCTTTTTCATTTCATTTGCAGTCCATATAAACTCTGGGGATCCTTATCCCAACTTTCATTTGTACTGTCAAGTAAGGTCCCCAGACAGCATTTACACTGATCCTTTATAGTTCTAAGAGGTCAATGGAGTATCTCTTATGATGCTATTGGCTAAAGCTCCCATTATGGCATGTCCTTCCCAGTATAAATTTCCATTTAAAGTTAGTAGTATCGCCCTTATATTATTGATTGACTTGGTGATTAGCACACTATTATCTTTCAATTGATTAACATCAGTTTACAAAGGGATGTTTATAGAAAAGATATAACAAAAACAGATGCTATGAACTATTTCCCCCTAAAACCCAGAGCACGCTTTTCCCTCTACAACTTGGTCTGTGGGGAGAGTGGACTCAAACTAAAAGTGTTTCCTACAAAAGCATCTCTGAATGTGATAAAGCAGGTGGAGGAGTCATTCCCTTGATGCAGGTCACTGCCTCTCATTAGCCAGTCCCCTGTTACACACTGCCATGGACCTCAGTTTCCCCATGTGTTAAATGACAGAGTGGGACCAGATGATCTCCAAGTTCTCTTATAGCTATAAAATCATGTAAGTCTATAATCCAAGTTAAAGTGAAGTAGATACCAAAAACTGTTGGTTGAAGTAGATACCGTAACAACTGTTCTGTTGAGCAATGAAATGGTTGACTAGTAAAACGATGAGATCTCTGTCGCCTGAGGTATTTAAGTAAAGGGTAGATGATTACTTATCAGAGATGGTATAGAGAGGATTTATATTTCAGGTGTGGGTTGGATTATATCATCTCCAAAGTCTTTGCCAAATATAACTATCATCTAAGGGGAAGGCCAGCCAGCTTAGCTGGAGTAGCAAATAACCTACAGGGAGAGTCAGGATATGGAATATTGAAGGCAAGTTGATCACAGCTAAGACCTTTATTGAAATAGCTTAGGACCCAGAACTGAAGAACCTTCAGAATAGTATAGTGTCCATCTTCCCTGAATGACCTATTATGCTTCCAGAACAAGCCCTATAGTTGTCATTGAGGGAAGCAATGACTATGGAGAAAGGACCTATATTCCTTGCCAACACCAACATCAGCTGTTGCCCAACTGTCACTGATGCACAGGTTGTCACGCCCCACACTAGCCCTTCTTCCATCTCAGTTCCCTCAGCCATCACTGAATAGAGCAATCACGCAGGCCATATTACTCACCTCTGCAACACCAATTGCTGACCAGCTGCCACCAAGGGGCAGGTGAAGCCAAGAACCAAAGAAATGGCAGCCAGCCCCAGCCTCCTGGTCTTGCTTTCAGCCCAGCCCTCACAGCCTTCATCCCCCGAGGCAAACTTCATGGAAATAGACAACTGTTTCTGCAAGTCCTAAAACTCCAGTTAATGAAGACTCAGAAAAGAAAGTTCTTGACACCAAAACCCTTGGCACCCTCAAAAAGTTCAACATCTGAAAGAGATATAGCTTTATTAGTGGAAATGACATGAAAAAAGATACATTGCCATCTGCTTTTCTGCTCTATCCTTAAGACCATGGGTTTTTCCCCACTGACTTGTGGCTAAAACTCCCCAAGAATGTGAGCTTCTTGAAAGGAAGCACTCTTAGCTTTTCTGTTTCTAACCCCAGTGCATAGTCAGCACTTAAAACTGCTTTTTCATTCATTCGTTCATTCATCTAAGATTCTGAGGTTCTGAGATTTAGGGGGGTGATAAAAGGACAATGATCCAGGGGAACAAGCAGATATTTTTACAAAAGCATGACAGCACCATTTTTCTCTAGCCCTAAAGTTAGTGCTACCATGAAGGTTAGGTGCAGAGGATGGGGAAGGTGGGACATGGGGGAAGGACTGGGAAGATGGTATGGAGAGGAGAGGAACCTGAGTTAAAACATCATAGCATATTTAAGTAACCAGTGTGGTCACAATGTTAGTAATAAGGAGCACGCAAATAATAGTGTAAGCCACCTAACACAGAGGGTAAGATCTCCTCGAGGTGGACCCTCTAGGGATACTGCTTCAAGGACACAAGCCAATAAGAAAAAGGCAATTTCTCTGCCCCAGATTTTACTTAGAGGTTTTCAAATTTCACTCCCAGATAATTTGTTTTTCTTTCAACAAAGAGTTTTAAGTCAACCTCGAGATGGCTGTGTGAAGGGAGTGAAGGGAAGGGGAAGGAGGAGATTAAAATAGAAATGAGAGTAATGGGTCTATTTATATCCTTCACTCCTTGTCCTTTAAAATTATGAGGTTTGGTGCCTACAAAGAATGACAGCTGATATACAATCTGTCATCTCCAGATGGTCATTCTGCAAATGGCTTTCTATAGTCTCTGCTTTGTCTGAAGTTGCCTCTGCTATGACCCCTGAACAGTGCTATTGTTTTCAGGACGTAATTCAGTTCCCTAGAGGTTGGCTCTTATCATGAAATAGCATTTAACCTTGGCTGCTCTCACCATGGAGGGGAGCACCGGGATTCCACGAGATCATGAAATGACACGAGGAAGGGAGATTTTGTAGAGGGAGGCATTCCCAGAACATGGAAATGAGTTGATGGAAACACTGGGCCTGTTAGGATGCGGGGAAGAGCTGACGATAGCAATACTGAATGTTAAAATAGAAACATTACTGGAGAGTCTCTCTAAGGAGATGATACTGGACTGGGTTCAGAGAATTTAAAGTTGGAAGGAACTTTCGAGGTCATCTAGTCCAGTGCCTTCATTTTACTGATGAGGAAACAGAAGCCCAGAGAAGTTGCATCTCCTCAGTTGACAATCTGTGACACTTGTGCTAAATTGGCATGGTTTTGAGAGGATACAGCAAGAGCTAGCAAGGCCTCAGTAAATTTTGTAAATTAGTCACAATTTATCTTTTTCTTCACATCATTCTATCAAGCCTCCTCTTTTTCTTCCTGATGACCATTTTCTGTTTTTTTCTCTTTATCCTGAGATTTTTCTGTGAACCATTTTTGACAGATGACAAATGAATACTAGTTAATAGCTAAAGTATCTGTAATCAGAAGACCTGGGTTGGAGACTTGACTCTGCTATTTAATAGCGATTTGACCTAGGGCAAGTCACTTCACCACTAAACAGCCTCATCTGTGAAATGAAGGGTTTGATCTAAGTGACTGGTCCCTTTACCTTCTAAATCCTATCATCCTAATACTGTGATTGCAGGATAGTAGAATACAGTTATCCTTTCCACATGACTATTTTCCCCATCATGGTTTCGATATATCATAGGTCAGCATAAGGAATTAAATGGGAATTTGGTGGGAGTTTTGTGGAAGCCATAGACAAGATGTGAAGGCCTGCAGAGGACACAAAAAGAAAAGTTTAGAAACTCAGAAATGTATAAAACGTGTATAGTATTGTATGTTATCAACATATTTTGTCTTAATACCATAATAATTCAGACTACCTCTCTGATAGGAGAGGGAGGGCCAAAATGTGTTATGTGGATTTTCCAGTCTGTGGGGCTCTGCACTCCTAACCCCGCAATAAGAAATGGATAAATATACAGTGTTGGTCGATAAGCTTAAGGTATGACCCTGCTCAAGAATGTTTACATTTTAAATGTTGGTCTGGAAGGGAGAAAAGCCTTCAATGAAATGACAGGGGGTAACGTTTATTCCAGATTAGGGGTTGTGCTGCTTTATACTTTTATGGTAGCACAATGGACAGAGTGGCAGACGTGGAGTCAGGAAGACTCCTCTTCCTGAGTTCAAATCCCATTTCAGACACTTACTAGCTATGTGACCCTGGACAAGTCACTTAACCCTGTTGGCCTCAGTTTCTCCATCTGTAAAATGAGCTGGAGAAGGAGATGGCAAACACTCCAGTATCTCTGCCAAGAAAACCCCAAATGGGGTCACAAAAAGAGTAAGACATGGCTGAAAACAACTGAACATACTTTTATGAGACTGCCTATGATTGCAGAGTGAAATATACCGATTATGTTTTCTAATGACTAAGACTATCTACAATAGAATAGATCACCTCATGACGTAGTGAGCTCTCTGCCACTAACAGTATCCTAGTGGCAGTTGGATGACTACTTATTGGGGATGTTGTAGAGATGATTTGTACTACAGAAGAGGATTGGACTATTTTACCCCTGAGGGAGCCCCTGCCAAATCTAAGGTTCTGAGATTTAGAAGGATGATGAGAGGGCAGTGGTTGAGAGGAATAAACAGACTTTTGTGGGAGCATGACACCATAGACATTTTTTTTCCCACCACCTCTTCTCTCCTACCTCATCAGGGTTCATTCATAGGAACATAGAATATTAATTAGTTGAAAGAGACCTTAGAGATTAGCTAACATAAACCCCTCTATTCAACTGTAGGGACTTTGAGGCTTGAGGTGGCCCTACTAGTAATGAAGGAACAGGACAGTATAACAAAAAAGATTTGGAATCAGAGGACCTGAGTTCAAATTCTGATTCAGCCATTTACTAGCTCTGAGATCTTGGGGGGGAAAATCACTTACCTTCTTTCTCTAGGTGCTAATTTCTTCATTCATAAAATCAGAAGGTTGGCCTAGATAATACATATGACCCCTTCCAGCTCTAAACCTCTGATCCTATAATGATCTCAGATTTTATATACTTTATGCTCCAGCCAAACAAAGTTGTTTCTACATTCCAACATGCCTAGTGCTTTCCTGCCTTAGAATCTTTGCTCAGCTTCCCCTCTTCCAAGAACATTATGCCTTCCCCCACCCCCTACCTACTTTTGCCAGTTAAAATTTTACCTATCTTTTAAAGTCCAACTTAAATTTCTCTTCTCCTAGGAAATTTTCCTCAATCCCACCAATTGACAATGCCCTTTTCTTCCTTTTTTTCACATAACCTGTCTAACAAGTTTGTGATATATGATTTCATATTATAAGAATTAATTATGTGTGTGGAGCTATTAGATTGTAAGTTCCATGCAGGAAAGGATTATCTCTCATCTAAGCTATATATCTGTGCCCCACCCTCTACCCTCAGTCTCCCATAACTTTTTTTTTCCTAAACAGAATTGAAATACCAGTGTCCTGCTTCTGGTAGTTTTGTTTTGTTTTGTTTTGTTTTTTCACACAAATGCTACTCGTTTTTCTCTTCTTCACAAACCAGCTGTGAGGGGATGAAGAAATAGTTTGATATTGTTACATCACAGGATTTTTGGAGTCTTTGTTTAGACTAGAAGTGGGGGACCTGCGACCTGGAGGCCACACGTGGCCCTCTTGGTCCTCAAGTGCGGCCCCTAGTCTAGAATCTTAATTTCACATGATTTAGAAGTACCAATTTCTTTCTTTCTTAGAGAATTCTGATCCATGTCTTTAAAGAGCCATAGAATTTCTTAGTTGAAATGTGTACCGTATATAGTCTTTTCTTGTAAATGAGTGAGCCTAGTCAGACCTTGGAAAAGGTGTGTATTTCTAAGGATGCCATATCTGAGTAGCTAATAGCTTATTTGTTCTCTGTTGCTTTAGAGGGCAGAACAAGGAATAATGAGTACAAGTTAGGAAGAGAGACTTCGGTGGTTTCCTGATAATGAAAGCTGTCAGTAAATGAAATGGATCTCTTTATGAAGTAAGGGATTCCCCATTCACAGAACACCACAGGTGTGCAAGCAGAGGCTAGATCACCTGTTTGGTGTTCTGTAGAGAGGATCCTTACATACAGTTGGAGGGTAGACTGACTTTTAATGTCTCTTCTAACTGGCAAGTTATACCACCCTGAACAGGTCTGATCTCGGAGGGTTGGACCTGCCTGGTTTGGGGATAGGAGATAGTCTGGGAATGTTGTTGTTCAGTCATTTTTTTAGTTGTATCTTACTCTCTGAACCCCATTTGAGGTTTTCTTGGCAAAGATATTGGAGTGGTATGCCTTTTCCTTCTCCAGTTCATTTTATGGGTGAGAAAACTGAGGCAAACAGGGTTAAGTGACTTGCCCAAGGTCACATAGCTAGTAAGTGTGAGGCCAGATTTGAACTCAGGTCTTCTTGACTCCAGGCCCTATGCTCTATCCATTGCACCACCAGGTGCTATAAGTTTTATGAGGCAACATGGTATTGCAGAAAGAGCACTGGATTTTGAATCATATTATGATAATAGATATAAAACTGAAAGAGGTTTCAGAGGTCATCAAGTCTGACTCTTTTCCTCCTTTGACAGATAAGAAAATAGGCTCTGGGGAGGTCTAAGGACTTGCCCAAGGTCTCACAGGTAATGATTATTAGACCCATGTCCAATATTACCTACCTTAGAAAATTGTGAGGATCAAATGAGATAATATATGCAAAGAATTTTGCAAACCTTTCATGCATTGTTTTATGCATAAGGAAACAGAAACTTAGAGCAATGAAGTGATGAAAACAATGTCACACAGGTGACACAGGCAGAGCCTGGATTTGAGTCAAAGTTTACCAACACAGTGCAGTACCATGGAAAATGTGCTGCTTGGCCATGGGTCTAATAATCATTACCTGTGAGACCTTGGGCAGGTCGGGCCTCCTCTTCTTCCTCTTCCTCCTCCTCCTCCTCCCCCCAATCCCTCTTAATATTCCATATACACATGTATGTATATATACACGTCTATATATTTATTTATATGTTATATTTATATTCACATGTTATGTTTATAGATTTATATTTATTTATACTTATATGTTCTATATATGTAGATGTATATACATATATATGTGACATAATTGTATTTATATTTTCTCCTTCATTAATTATACTATGATCTCTTTGAGAGCAGGGATTGGTTTTTGTCTTTTTTATATATCCCCCAATGTTTAGTGCAGTGCCCAGCACACAGCAAGTGCTTCATAAATGCTTGTTAACTGACTGAAGCTTAACTTTCCAATATTCTTTGTCTTCCTCATTAGAAAGTACTTTCCTTCAGAGTGCAGACTGTTTCATTTCTGTATTTGTTAGTCAAGTTTTCTATGAAGTACTTACTTGCATACCCAGAGCTTAGCAGTGCTTGACATCTAAGTGCTTAAAAATTCTTTTCTTCTTTCCTTCCTTCCTTCTTTCTTTCCTTCCTGCCTCCCTTATTTATTCAGTGACTTTTGTTGAACAACAATATGTTACAGTAAAAATTGAACTGAATCTGGGTTCTGATGACCTGGGTTTATTTTTGGCTCTACTAATTTGCAACTTGTGTACCCCTGGACAAGTATCAAGGCCTCAGATCCCACATCTATAAAATAATGGGGCTGGGCTAAATGATTACTAAGGTTCCTTTCCAGCTCTAAATCTATTAATAATGTAGCGGGGAAAAAAGTATACTGAAAAACAGAAACCATCATGCAAATGTCAGCTATTGCTAATCAATGAATACTGCCTTAAGAGCCGGCTAACATTAGAACCTTATCACACAGATTCCCGCCCCCCCCCTTTCTGATTGACTCCAGAATCTCCTTCCCCCTTCATCCTTCTTCCCTCTTCTCTATTTCTCCACCCCACCCCCATACAACAGGAGCTTAAGGACCGTAAAACCTGAATAAGATTTTTTTTTTCTTTGCTATTCCTGAGCCTTGGTCATGAGATCCCTCTGCACTGATGGTGCTAAGGATGCCCCCTCTGCTGTCATTGATAGCAGCCTGATATTAAACTGCCTCTTTGTCCACAGCTCTGATTTAATATACTCTACATTCTTGGCAGTCTGTACGCCAGGAATCCCCCACTGCCTCCCTCTATCAGAAGGAGCCACATTATTCTCCACTCTTTGTTGCTCGGATTCCTTCTCAAAAGCTCACATTTATCCCTCTCAAGCACATGTGCCACTTCAAATCTCTTTCCCCACTGGCACCTTTTGCATTATCGGGAGAAACCTGTTGGCTTTCCTAGACGACAGCACATTGTCCCCGCTTCTCTATGGCCGTCACTTGCCACTGCATTCTCCCCCTCCCCCCTCAGATTCCCTTTTTCAGTCTGGTGCTTTTGCAAGAATTCCCCAGGAGGAATTCTCATTGCTGAGTGCCGTGGCCTGGCTCTGTCTGTCATGTGCCTGACAAATAGAGGGCTCTCTGCCTCTCTTCCTCTTTCCTGGTATCTCCTTTGTTGTAGTATTTGCACTTTATGTCCCTCCCTCCTTACAAATCAAAGATTATATAGGCCTCTGCTCCCTTCAAATCAGGTCCCGCAGTCTCCCATACCTCAGGTAGGTTCTCTGTGATCTTGTTTGCCGTGTGTGTGTGTGTGTGTGTGTGTGTGTGTGTGTGTGTGTGTGTGTG
>NW_020950326.1:4848634-4861286 GCF_900497805.2 Vombatus ursinus | reverse complement strand
TGTGTGTGTGTGTGTGTGTGTGTGTGTGTGTGTGTGTGTGTGTGTGTAGCAATTTAAGAGGAGCTTTGAGGAAGGGAAGATGGAAGAGGCCACACAGAAATGCTTTTTTCGTGACCGTTTAGCCTTTGAAATCTCAGGCTAGGAATGCATCCTAGCTCTTTTTCTTATCCTTTCTGAACACGACCAATAATAACCGGAGTGTGGCTTTGTAGGAATTGATTGGAAGAGATGAGCCTCACTGAGTAGATTTTTCAGAGCATCATGGGATCATAGGATTCTGAACTAGAAGGAAACCTTGAAATCATTGTGTCCAACCCTCTCCTTTTATGCGGAAGAAGATTGAGGCTGAATAACTTGCCCAAGGTCATCCAGCTACTAAATAGTAGACCTGGGAAAATAGATATGGATGGGGGCAGCTAGATGGCAGAGTGGATAGAGCACTGGTCCTGGATTCAGGAGGACCTGAGTTCAAATCCAGACTCAGGCACATAACACTTACTAGCTGTGTGACCCTGGGCAAGTCACTTAACCCCATTGCCCAGCCAAAAAAATTTTAAAAAAAGGAAATAGATATGGAATTTCTTTCTTGTTCAAGTTCATATACTCCCTAAAAATCTTTTTACAGGCCCAAGGACCCTTAATCAAATCCAGCACTCCCTCCCCTCCCATTTTACAGATGAAGAAACTGAGGAGAATCAGCTTGCCCAGAGTCACACAGTTAGCCAGTGGCAAAGCAAATACTACAAGCTCTCCTCATTGCCAGACCAGTGCAATTTCCACTGAGGAATAATCAGACAGATATAACTTCCCCATTAAATATTTCAATTTTTATTCTACCCTCTTAGTGATGTAACTCTCCAAGAATAAATCTGCAGCCAAGGTGGGGTTTGGGTACATAAAGCAATCCAGGAACATTTTAATGCTTCCCATCTACTTGGTAGATCTTCCAATGGTTTTGCTATCTCCCCTTCCTGGCCCTCATTCTTCCACGACCCACATGGATTTCTCCATTTTTGGATTTTCCAAGATCATATAACCCTACTCCAGTTTTAGACAAGCCTTACCTCACTTCCTTTATTCTACCAAGGTACCCTGTGGTAGTCCAATTGCTCTCCAATTCCCAGGTATCAGGGACTCAGAAACACCTCTGGAAATATAACAGACCAGTCCTGCGCTTCCTTTACTCTGGTCCCCCCTACATCCCCAACATGGGCCAGCTGTGAGCTGACTTGTTAAATCAGCTCTTACTAAGGCACAAAAACATCTGTTGGCAAATCAGTGTCACTAAACATTCACATGGTTCCTAGCATGGCTGCTGACACCTGCAGCCTGGCTGGGAGCCTTTATGATCCAAGGAAGCAGACCAGGAAAATGCCAGTGCAGGTGCGAGGTGTATGGTTGTCAGAGCAGTCAGCCTCAGTGGGCAGATGATATTTCCCTCCCTACCCTGTCGTCCGCAATGCTTGATGTTGGTGGCTGAATCCAATTGTGGCAGGAGTTGGTGACTTCACAGTCTGCTGAGATAGCTACTTCCCAAACTTTGAACGCTGCATAGAATCAATTCCTGTCACCTTGCATCCTTACTGACAGACCCTGCCGGAACACCAGGGTGTACAGCATAACAATATTATAAAGACATTGATGGGGAAAATGTAGCCCCTCTAAGAAAGTACAGCTGTGCCTGATCTCTATGCAACTGGGGAGAAGTGCTGAGAGGTAAGAAGTAACAGATTGTGTGAATTAATTCAGCTTATAACTAATTTAGCCCTACTTCCCCTCCTCCCTCTACCACCACCGCAAAGTCATGAAAATAGCAAATGGCTGAAATTTGGTCTGGGGCAGGATTTAACTAGGCCTTGGACAAATCACTTAACCTCATTTTCCTCATTTGTCAAAAAGGAAGGTTAGGTTAGATGACCTTGAACATCCTTTCCAGCCTTAAATCTCTGGTCCTATGATCCCAAGCTTTCTTTGACTAACCCATTCTGAAGTGATATGACCTTCCCTTGAACTCCTGGAGTCCTCTTTGTCCATACCATTCACAATGTCCTGAACTCTCTTTTATTATTGATATAAGTTGTCATTTAAATCTTCTGTTTTGTTTATTTGCCTTCTTATTTAGAATCACAGAATGTTCAAGCTGGAAGGAATGCTGTAGTTTGCCTAATTGAAACCCTGTATTATATAGCTGAGTTGGGAAGTGCCTTGTTCACCATCACACAATAAGGGGCTGAGCTGGGTGCTGGGGCAGACTTGGACCCCATATCTTCTGACTCAAACTCTAGTGGTCTTCCTATTTCCCCAAACTGTCTCTATCAGTTTTCTCTTCCCAGCTAGACTCAAGAAAAAAGTAGTCTCCCAGAGGTACTTAGATAGTTGAGGCTTAATCAATACTTATTGAACAACCATGCTCACCTCAATTCTGCCTCTCAGTGTTCCAAAAGACAATAGAAGAGAGTTTAGAACCAGAGCCACGCCTCGGGGCAGAGAAAGTCTAACCCACTGAAACGGAAAGGGTTTTTGTAAGGTACATTATGATGCAAATCAAAGATGTACCAGAGGAACATTGGATGTGTTGCTGCCATTGCTGCAAAGACAACTGCCCTTGCACAAGGGACTTCAGATCACTCTTCCAGTGGTGGTAGGGAAATTATTCAACTTAGCACTGACCCTTCTTATGTAGCATGGGCTTATAGTTATTATATTGTGTGGTAAAAGTCAGCTTTCTAAGGGATGTCTATCCTACACTGACTCAATTCAGTTCAACTCAACAAACTTATTAAGTTTCCATGGCAGACAAAGCATTATGCTCATCAAGGCACAGTACAGATCAGGGGATTCTGGTAAATGTTTAACAACTAGCTTTCTGGGGAAAAAATGGTATGGAATTCATGCTTAATGTTCATTATTAACGTTTTCCCATCACTTCCTTAAGTCTAAACAATTACCAAAACAATAACTCAGGCCCCGAGTGTAATGTTTGCTGATTTCTGATGTATAAATCTAACAATTGAGAGCTGCTTCCAATTGACTCCTGGACACTTTTGGTGTTAATTTACTTTGTAGTCTTGAGAAAGTCACTTGGAGGACCATGAGATTTCTAGGCAGAAGAGACCTTAGAGAATGATCTGGTTCAACTCATTCATTTTATTGACCAGGTCACAGAGGCCCAGAGAAAGGAAGGCATTTGCCCAATACCAGTAGTGCGTGGGAGAGGAGCAAAGGAAGAATTTGAGTTGTGTGCCCTGACTTCAAGTGCAGTGATTTCTCTGGGCCTTCATTTTCTCAGCTATAA
Organism: Vombatus ursinus; assembly: GCF_900497805.2. Classification (NCBI taxonomy): domain Eukaryota; kingdom Metazoa; phylum Chordata; class Mammalia; order Diprotodontia; family Vombatidae; genus Vombatus; species Vombatus ursinus. The sequence goes on along the minus strand of NW_020950326.1, from coordinate 4,857,991 downwards.
AACGAGATGACTGGAATGGGCGATAGAGGATCTTTAAAGTCTCTAACTCTATAATCATACTTAAAGACCTGCATTGGTTCCCTATTTAACCTGGTATTCAAGGTTATTCAGAATTTAACCCTTACATTTTTTGTGGGTTTTTTTGAGGGATATGTGTGAAAGGTTTCTGGACCATGACACAGACCCTTGCTGGGCTAGCACCAAAAAAGAAATCAAACTTGACTAAAGGAGAATAAAATCACTTTTTTTTTTTAAAAAAAAAAAAAGGAAGGTACAATGAAAAAAATCTACTGAATTTGGACCCAGGTTCAAATCTCCCCTCTGCCACTTACTGCTCGTGTGACTTTGGACAAATTGACCTCTCCAAGTCCTTGTTTATTCCTTCATAAAACGAAGGAGTTGGACTGGATGGTCTAAATCTGTTCCAGCCCTAAAACTACAGCCTTCAGAAAACATTTATTAAGCATTTGCTATTGGCCAGGCCCTGTAAAACTGAAGACAACAAGGAGAGAGTAACCCATTTGAGCTGAAGGTCCTATACTTGGGGGCCCCTCCAGACAAAGAAGAAAGAAAAGGACCATATTAATTTCTCTTCAAAACCACAACTGCAAATCTGTCCCCATACCACCCTGTACATTTTGGTGAAGGGAGTGGGAAGCCAATCATAAGCACTGATCAATGTATTCATTTTCAAATTAGAATAAGAATGTGCCCTTGTTATTTAAAAAATCCATTCTTTTTCCTTTCCCATATTAGGACTGAGAACTATTAGTCATATATTGGAAGTTCAATCTCCTCCCGAAGATGTGAGAGTAAGTAATTTACTTTCAGTCAATCAAATGAACCAAGGAAGAAATCTCAAGGTAGTGGATGTGGGGGGAGGGATTGTTTTGTTTTTCTAATGTTATTGAAGGCTCCACAGAGCAACTGGCAGGCTTTCCCCAGCTGGGTGAGGCCTCCCAGCAGGTAGCTGTGGACTGCTGGAATCCTCCAGCAAATCATCCTCAGCAGCTGGAACCATGAAATTCAGCCAGATCCCAGAAAAGGTGACCTCTGCAAACCCCAGTGCCCTCTGGGGCCCCATGGGCAGCCCTTTCCATTTCTGTACTGGAGTGGACACTGAGGAATGTAAAAAATCTACTTGTCAGGCGGACACAAGGTCTTCAGGTGTTCCCAGGTCAGAAGGGGAAGCTTGTGTGGTACAGCCATTCCTCAATGCAGCCTTCCACATCTCCTCCTCTCTCCTGACCTCCCACCCCCATCTCCCTAGTCCCTAAACTCATCTCTAGCACAGCAAGGCCTTAATATTTTGCCCACTGGCCTGAGTGAAGAGGATAAAGCTGGTTGGCCTGGGCTGATTAAGGGGAAAGTGACAGTGGGCCCATCTTTTTAGGGGTATTATTTCTGAGGGAAATAGTTGAGCTAATTGAAAACAGGTGTCTCCAGGTGCTAACACCGAGACTCCCACTGGAAAAGTGGGTGAAAAGTGAAACCACATGGGCTACTTAAAAATAAGTGAGGTGTGAGTTGGCTAGCTCTTCTGCATTCAGTCCCCTTCTCTTGCCCCCTTCCCTCCTTCCCCACCCTCACACTCAAAATCTGAAGGGGGAAAAGCACTGGGCACTTACATATTAGGTTGTATGGTTCAGGTTTATGTGAAACCCTTCACCCGGTGGAGAAAAGTGTGGGTCAAAAAATGACCCTGAGTACCTTACTGACCTGGGCTTTTGAATCCAGTTAGTGATCTGGATAACCCCCAAAAAGGGAGTGATCCTTCTTATAAGGATTGAGCCAAAGGAACCGGACAAACAGGGATGGGTTCAGCTTGGGTCATTGTCCTTTCAGAAGAATGTGAAGCAGCTACAGAGTATCTAGAGAAGAGAGAGGAAGGTGACAAACAGGAAATGGATGGAATGAAGGAAATGGATGGAAAAGCAACCATGGCCATTTGGGTTTGGGGAAGGAAAACCCCAAGAACTACTTGCCACAAATACTTTCAGAATCTACTGGAGCAGAGAAAATGCCAGAGTGGGAAGGAATTTGAGACCTATATCTAAGAAGTCGAAAGGTATAGTGAATGAGTGGAGCCCTGGACTCAGAATCAGCAAAGTGAAGTTTGTATACTGCCTCTGACATTTAGGAGCTACAGCATCCCTTGCAGCATGCCACATCCTCTCTCCACCCCATTCCTTAACAGTTGCTCCCTCCCAATCCCCAAACCAATCTTCAGCATGGTGGGGTCTTTCATTTCAAGTGTTAGCATTTATTCTCAGGGAATGTATTTCTTTATCTGACTTGCTGGGGAAAGTACTTTGTGATCCTACAAGTACTATGTAAAACTGTGAATCATTAATGTTTCCATCCAGACTAACCCCATCAGTGTGTAGATGAGTAAGGGAAACAAAGAGACTTGTCCAAGGTTATATAGATAAGAGGCAGTGCCAGGACTAGATACCATACCTCTTGACTTTTGATCCTGGTTAAAATGATGGCCATGAATCCAAAATCTTTTAGCAGCTTTTGTGGCATAATAGGAAAAGTTAATATCAAGTCAACTCATCAGGTCAAGTGAACAAGCATTTTTTAAGTTCTACTCTGTACCTTACATCCCAACACATACTCTTTTCTATCCAGTAAAACTGATCCCTTGGCTGTTCCACAAAGAAGACACTCTATATCTCAACTCTGGGCACTTTTTCTGGTTGTCACCCATGTCTGGAATGCTCTCCATCCTCTGCTTTGACTACTGATCTCTCTGGCTTCTTTTAAGTCCTGACTAAAATCCCACCTTCTGCAGCAAGCCTAACTTCTGTTTTGTTTGCTACCACAAGGCAGAACCAGAAGCCGTTATTAGAAATGTCAAGGAGGCAAATTTTTTGGGGGGGATGGAAAATCCCGACAAAGATATCCAAAGGGGGAAGATTTTCCTCAGGAGGTACTTGGGACTGTTAGACAGTTAACCCCTTTTCCCAATCCACTATTCCCATGCCATGGGAATAACTCATGGTGATAGGAGACGGTAAGCTCAGCATTTCTTGCTCTTCTATGGTATAGCTTTAGTCACTTACAACTGCTCCTACTAGCACTGAGAAACACATACAAAATTCTCTTATCTCTCTAAGAAGTGTGCTGCCCACAAATTTCCCCTTCTCTGGATAGAAAGTTGGCTCCCCAAATTCACAAAGCAGGTGCTTTTTGGGAAATTCACCTTTCTCTAGCTAGAATGTTGGATTCTGAAATTAAGCTGACTAGGAAATACCCCTTCTTTGGCTAGAAGAGCAGATTCTGGAACTCTTAAACTTGGGGTGCCTAGAGAAGCAACCCTCAAGAATACTTGGGATGTAGCTATATATTCTTTTTGTCCATGTTTACCTGAGGTTGAGAGTTTATACTCTCTCCAAAGCTTGGATCAGAGCTTTGATATTATGGAGGAATTCTCCTGTCAGGTCATGTGGACTCAAGCACATGATGTTTGCCATATTATTCTGCTCTAAGACATCCATTAATGGCCCTTCCCAAAAACCTGCCTAATATCTTCTCCCAACTTTTGCAATATCCTCAGAAGCTATCTGGAAGAAAGGTAGAAAGGAAAAAAAAAGACTAAGAAGCTTTGGTATATCTCTTTTTTTAGGCTTAAACATAGGGAGAGCTTGTCCCAGGAGTCTGAGCCAACCAAGTCACCTTGAAGACATCCTAATGAAAATACATCCTTCAGGAGATGTCAAGCAGTGTTTCTCTGCTCTTCCTAGTGAGAGACAGTTAAAAGTTCTGTGCCACCTCCATGTTCAGGGAATTATGAAATCTAATCTGATCACAATCTGCTGGCATTCTACTTTCCCTTCTGTCTTCCAAACCCTGCTCTTTGTCCACTATCTAATCAATCAACTCCTCTTTTCTCTCCCTATCAGCCTTGCACTAGCTCCACCTTCCTCCTTTCTCCATCTTAGTCCCTTGGTGAATCAATTCAACTTTATAGTGTCCCTTGCCACCTTAACATATCACTTGTGCTCTGCCAAACCTCAACCATAGATTGTTCTCACCATTTGCAGCTTTCACTCCTACACAAGTGCTGCTGAGCAAAGGTGGAGAAAAATCATTCAACCACCCTGCCTGGGTCCACTACAAATTTGTGTTCCATGACTTTATCTGGGCCCTCACTACAAGTGGACAATCCTTCTGCACTTCCCTTTAACTCACTATACCCATCTCTATTGCAGTTCTTCTAAACTTTTTCAAACCCTCATCAAAACTCCCATGCTCCTCCTCCACCTTCACCTGAGCTGAGAATCTTGCCTTCTATATTACATTAAAAATTGAGGCCATTCACCCAGAGCTCCTTCTTCTCTCCTCCTCCTTATCTCACATCACCCAGATGCAATCTACTATTATGCCCTCTTTCACCTTTGTCTCACATGATGAGGTGGCCCTTCTCGTTGCCAAGGCCAACCCCTTCACATGCACAGATGATTTCATTTCAGCCTGTCTCCTCTAGCAGATTGACTCTTCATATAACTCTTCCAGGCTCAAAAATCACTTGCTCTAGGAGCTTATAGCCCTTTTATAGCAAGCAGAATTGAACAAACCATTGGCAGCAGAAGCACTAACCGAGTGACAATCTATTTTGCTAATTATTGACAGATATATCAGTATAATTCTGATGTTATTCATTTAATATATTTTTATTAAGTACCTACTATGTCCCGGGCAGTTGGGTGCTGGGGATACAAATACAAAAACAAAATGATAATAGCAGTAGCAAATGCATTCATTGTTTAATGTAGATTTGGGAAGTTTTCATTTCAATGGTTTAGAACTAGTCTTAGAAACATGCCTCCCCCTCCTCCATTAGCTGCTCATTTTGGTTAACTCGAAGATTGAGTAGCTAATCTTAGCCTTGAATTTTAAAATAGTTCTAATACCTTAGAGGAAGAAAAGATAACAAGAACAAATACAAAAGAGTGGTATAAATCTGTTAGAATGGTTCCATGAAGACAAAAGCACAAGAATAAGCTGAAACTTTAGAAAATGATAAGGATAATAAAAGAGGATTTATTTTCTTTAAAAAAGCAATGTTTAGGGCAAGAAAAAAATACTACTCAAAAAAAAAACCAGAAGAAATGACTCTAAGGATAGAACTTCTACCATCACATTTCAACAGGGAGGAGTTTCCTAGTGCCATTTATATACACATTGTCGGCAACCACCTACTTTGCTTATACATAAAATCTGTCCTGTCTGGGACAAGCACTAAGTTGGGAAAAATAAGCCACAATATGGAATGAAGGGAAGAGAAGGCAATGGGGAAAAGAGAGTAGGGAAGAAGAAAAGAAAAGAGAAGGGAGGAAGGAAGGAAGAACATAAAGGAAGAATGGGGAGAGGTGAGGTGAGTAAGGAAGGATGGAGGTAAGGGGGGAAATGTAGGGAAAAAGAAGAGAAAGGAGTAGGAGGAGAGGGGTAGAAGGAGGAGGGAAGGGTGGAAAGGGAAAAGGAGAGAAGGAAAAGGAGAGAGAAGAAGGGATAACAGAACCCCAGGGTGATCACCACCTGCTCAGAAACGTCACCTTCTATATAACTTCTATTTAAGTTAGATAATGATAGTTTGATAAGAAAGGGAAAGTCTCTCTTATCTGAGGAAGCACTTGTCCCATTCTCCCTTCATCTTGAGAATTACCTGTGTATGGTTAAGTTCACTGACCACTTCTGTCTGCTACATTTGGTGTCTGCCCCCTCCACTCTGTGTTAATGGAATAGCTGAACACAGCTCTGAATGGGCTGGAGCAGCAGGAGGGCAGAGCCTGTAAGTGCTTGTTAGCAAAGAGCTGGCAGGCCTTGGGAGGGGGCCTCTTGAAGAGGAAAGTGGACTGTAGGGGGTTGTCATCGTGCCTTTGAGGACCTGGCCCTGTGGGCTGAGCCTGGTGTTCCCTTTGAGCATGCTCATCTGGGGCCCTGATAACATCTTCACTTTGTCAGCAGGACTGCTATGGAGAATGACAGCTTTGGCCACAGAAATTCAGATTTTTCTATCTTATTCTTGGTGAATAAAGACCTCATTCTGCTAGCCCCATGAACCCAATTAATTGCAAAAAAAAACTTGTGCATCCACTCCTGCAACTCATGGATGCTTCCTCTGAGGATCCCTGCCAGAGCAGGCCTTATGTGGAAATAGGAAAAGCAGGTAGTTGCTTATAAAGTATATTTTGAGTGGAATTAGTAAATGTCCCCTCTGGTCTGTCTACAGTGTCTGAACCACCACTTTTAGAGATTTATTTCTTTTAGTTAAAATATTGCTGTTTCCAGAAGTCCTTTGTAAAGTACAAATACCAAAGGAGGGATGAAGCATTTAGATATTATTGTCCCTTAGTGTAACTTAGTATATCATATTTTTCCTAGGGTGAGCTACTTGAGCATATTCCCCTTGTGAGAATAGAGACTTTATGGAGGAGAAAAGGATCATTTTGGAGTCCTGGCTTCAATTCTCTGTATGAGCACTATGACCCAATATGACACTAAGAGAATCTTGTAGACAGTTTGAGGCTACTGGGCTGCCGAGGAACTTAGGAGCTAAAATAGAGGAGAATGGGTACTCACAACAACGTTTACTGATTTAAAAAAATTTGTTGAGCACTAGCCCCAGTTTCAAGGGTAGAAAAGATTAGAGACTTCCTGGTCTCTAATACCTTAAGAGTCACAAATTCTCAGAGTTTCTTACTTAAAAGTTTCTGGGAAAGGAGCAAATATGTGAGAAAGTGGTAATATCATTTGCTAAGCACCAGTTCATCCAACATAGTATCTGCTCTCATTCTTGACCTGGCTTCTACTTCTACTTCTTCCTCCTACTCATACTCTAGTATAACAGTTTGGCCTTTGGTGGGGAAAGAACATAGGAAGCTATATCCTATTTCTATATATTTATATCTCTATCTGTATCTATATTTTTCTATATCTGTATAACCAACCAAATGTCATGATTTGGTTAATAATATACTAATGTGCTTTTCATCCACCTTGTTTTTCTTATGTGGACAGCCAAGTTTTTCATTTTGGAATGGCTGTGGATCTCATAAAGGAAGTCATAGAGAATTCAGGGGCTCAATTCAATAAATTTATTGGCATCTTAAAATGGAAGAATACAAATAAACTTGAGCTCTATCCACCTCCTTTTTCTAGTTGAATTCTATGTATAATATCTTCCATAATACTGACACCTTTGGGGAGCTTATGTTTCTTTACTTTATACACTATTTGATATTACTATTTAGCACATAATTGAATAGCTATCTCCACAGTTGTGCCTGTCATAGAATGTTGCATTATTTTAATATATCCATGGGAGGTGCTGTCTTTGAAGAGAGACTTTAGAGTTTCAATTTGTTCTGCCAAGTCAACAAACAACAGACACAACAGCTCTTATATTTTCCATAGTTGAGATCTCATTGTTTCCAGAAGTCCTTTGTAAAATATAAATTCTCAGTAAATTGTGTGACTTTGTAACATACAAGTTCTCAGTAAATTGTATGACTATGAAAATGAGGTCCCCATAGAAAATTGTCTAGGAAAACCTAATATCTTCCCACCATTTTCATTAAGGAGTCCTTTGTGGCATTTTAGACTATTCTCATCAAGATTTTATAGAAGTGATAGAGTGGGCACATGCATTAAGAGTTGCCAATGTCTTCTTAGTTGTTGCATTAGTCATACTATGCATAGAGAGAATTCAGGTCAACCTTGAAGCCAGGAGGATCTAGGTTCAAATGTTGCCTTTGGCATATATGGGCTGTATGACCCTGGACAAGTCAGATAATCTTTCAGTGCTCTAGGGAACTCTTGAAGACCAGAAATTACAGAAAAAAAATCCTAATCTACATTTTTGGAGGAGGTTTCTATACCAGCAAGTACTTATATCTAAGAAATTACAGGTCTAGATTTTTTAAAAATGCTATCCATGACAGTGCCCCTCCTATCAATCCTACCCTTCTTGGGATATCTTAAAAATTAGTCCCTGAGTGCTTTTAAATTAATCTCATTACTGACATGGATTTTTTCTGTATATAAATGACATTGCCACTTCCCTTTCACATATTATCAAAGCTGAAAAGGTGGAAAGCATAGTGTTCCAACTATCCTTTCTGACAACATAATATCACTGTAGAAAGGATGGCAGATATACTATACTTGTCTATTTGTTGTCATTCTAATTTCATTGACAAATGCTCTTGGAATAATCTAGCTTATCTAGATCTCACACCAATGTATATGTAGGCTCCCTTCTCTCTTGCTGTTTTTGATTGTTTTTAAGGTAATATGGCTCATAGGTATATGTCCTGTCATGCTTTGCAGATGAGCTCATACTCTAAATTTGAATTGTTTTTGATTACCTTGGCTTTCCACTTAGCGAAGAGATCAAGTGTTTCCTGACTGACATGTTTTCTATGCTATTTTAGTCTCCTTGTTGTGATGATAATTTTCCATTGGTTAAATTTCCCTAAGAAATTTTTATCATCACAGTTAGTGTCTTTATTTTTGTCCATTTCCCTTTTTATTTTTTCAAGGACTGTTTATTTCAACAGATTGAAACAGAAATACTCTCATGCAGCATTTTTTCTTCTAGTTTGGCATTGATTTTGTTCATTGTTCAATTATCTGAATATGCATACTAAAAACTGATTCTAGAATGACTCCCATGTACAAGAAAAGTCACTTATTGTTGATTAAAATATAGGAAAACCCTTTTTTTCTTTTCTTTTCTTTTCTTTTTTTGTTAATGTTCTGGAACAGAACAGCTAGGTTTACCTAGTACCTTCCAACTTTTTTGGGGAAGAAAACCTAAGTTTTGCAGGTGTCCCAATCTTGTAATCCTTGAAATTAGAGGAAGCTGAGATTGGAGGATTAATTGAATTCGGGAGTTATGAGCTAAAGTAGGACTAAGAGACCAATTGGGTGCCTGCACTAAGTCCAGCATCAATGTAGTGAGACTTCCCCACTGCATCCCCAGGATTGGGGAAGAGGGTATCAGGCTGTTTTAGGAGGGGCAAACTTGCCCAAGTTTGAACAGAACAGGTCAAAGCTTCTATGCCAATTAATGGTGGGGATTGGGACTACAAGTGGCTGCTGCACTTCTAATTTGAGCAAGATAGAAAGACTTAGTGAGAGAGAGAAGGAGAGAGAGAGAGAGAAAAGGAGGGAGAAAATAAGGAAGGGAGGGAAGGAGGACAGAAGGAAGGAAGAATGAAAAGAAGAAAGGAAGGAAGAATGAAAGTAAGGGAAGGAAGGAGGGAGGGAGAGAGGAAGGAAAGAAGGAAGGAAAGAAAGGAGGAAGGAAGGAAGGAAGGAAGGAAGGAAGGAAGGAAGGAAGGAAGG